>NW_027184627.1:3300000-3451872 GCF_032405125.1 Capricornis sumatraensis
CATCCAGAGGAGCCCCGTTTCCCCCTCGTAGCTCGAGATGAGGGATCCTTTCCCTGCTTTCAACGGGAAAGAATTCCCGGCGTTCCCGTCGCATCTCAAGAGGAGGCACTCTCAACAGGAAAGGCGAGAGGAACTCCATGGTCGTACCACCATTCCAAGAGTCCCCCAGATGTATCAGTCCATTCCAGAGGAACCTCTTTGCCCTGCACTGGCTCATCTTTCACGCCGAGGATCGACTCACACCACGGTGGCACGTGGGACAGCCCTGTGGGAAACCCTCGAGGGAAAGCCTCGAGGGAAAACCACAGATCCTTTGATCCACGCGACGGGAAGCGTGACATTGCTGCTACAGCCTGGAAGGAAAGCGCACGAGCATGCCCCCACTCGAGACGAGGCCTGACTCCCCTGGGGAGACTCCAGAAGTACCCAAAGATCCATGTCAGCCCCTGAGAGGAATCCTCGGTTCCGGCCCTGACTCCACACAAGCTTTTTGGCCCCGGTATCGACGGGAGAGGAATCCCGAGAGACCCCCTAGCAACTCGCATGGGGACTGGCCTCTCCTGAGGCCACCAGGGCGGGTCCCTGAGGTCCCCGTCGTAACTCGAGAACACCTGCGGCAACTCGAGAAAATCCAGGAAGTTCTCCCTTCCAGGCGAGATGAGGCCTATTTCCGATGAGGCCTCTGGAGACTAATGACACCAAACCTCTGGAACTTCGAAAGGGTCTTTCACACCCTT
Source organism: Capricornis sumatraensis (assembly GCF_032405125.1). Lineage (NCBI taxonomy): Eukaryota > Metazoa > Chordata > Mammalia > Artiodactyla > Bovidae > Capricornis > Capricornis sumatraensis. The sequence continues at coordinate 3,300,738 of NW_027184627.1, forward strand.
GCTGCAACTCAAGAAGTTCACCGCCATACCCGTCTCCACTCGAGAGGAAGCACGATGGTCCCGCCCACATCCAGAGGAGCCCCGTTTCCCCCTCGGAGCTCGAGATGAGGGATCCTTTCCCTGCTTTCAACGGGAAAGAATTCCCGGCGTTCCAGTCGCATCTCAAGAGGAGGCACTCTCAACAGGAAAGGCGAGAGGAACTCCATGGTCGTACCACCATTCCAAGAGTCCCCCAGATGTCTCAGTCCATTCCAGAGGAACCTCTTTGCCCTGCACTGGCTCATCTTTCACGCCGAGGATCGACTCACACCACGGTGGCACGTGGGACAGCCCTGTGGGAAAGCCTCGAGCGAAAGCCTCGAGGGAAAACCACAGATCCTTTGATCCACGCGACGGGAAGCGTGACATTGCTGCTACAGCCTGGAAGGAAAATGCACGTGCATGCCCCCTCACGAAACGAGGCCTGTCTCCCCTGGCGAGACTCCAGAAGTATCCAAAGATCCATATCAACCCCTGAGAGGAATCCTCGGTTCCGGCCCTGACTCCACACAAGGTTTTTGGCCCCGGTATCGACGGGAGAGGAATCCCGAGAGGCCCCCTAGCAACTCGCATGGGGACTGGCCTCTCCTGAGGCCACCAGGGCCGGTCCCTGAGGTCCCCGTCGTAACTCGAGAACACCTGCCGCAACTCGAGAAAATCCAGGAAGTTCTCCCTTCCAGGCGAGATGAGGCCTATTTCCGATGAGGCGTCTGGAGACTAATGACACCTAACCTCTGGAACTTCGAAAGGGTCTTTCACACCCTTGCTGCAACTCAAGAAGTTCACCACCATACCCGTCTCCACTCGAGAGGAAGCACGATGGTCCCGACCACATGCAAAGGAGCCCCGTTTCCCCCTCGGAGCTCGAGATGAGGGATCCTTTCCCTGCTTTCAACGGGAAAGAATTCCCTGCGTTCCCGTCGCATCTCAAGAGGAGGCACTCTCAACAGGAAAGGCGAGAGGAACTCCATGGTCGTACCACCATTCCAAGAGTCCCCCAGATGTCTCAGTCCATTCCAGAGGAACCTCTTTGCCCTGCACTGGCTCATCTTTCACGCCGAGGATCAACTCACACCACGGTGGCACGTGGGACAGCCCTGTGGGAAAGCCTCTAGGGAAAACCACACATCATTTGATCCACGCGACGGGAAGCGTGACATTGCTGCTACAGCCTGGAAGGAAAGTGCACGTGCATGCCCCCTCACGAAACGAGGCCTGTCTCCCCTGGCGAGACTCCAGAAGTATCCAAAGATACATATCAGCCCCTGAGAGGAATCCTCGGTTCCGGCCCTGACTCCACACAAGGTTTTTGGCCCCGGTATCGACGGGAGAGGAATCCCGAGAGGCCCCCTAGCAACTCGCATGGGGACTGGCCTCTCCTGAGGCCACCAGGGCCGGTCCCTGAGGTCCCCGTCGTAACTCGAGAACACCTGCCGCAACTCGAGAAAATCCAGGAAGTTCTCCCTTCCAGGCGAGATGAGGCCTATTTCCGATGAGGCGTCTGGAGACTAATGACACCTAACCTCTGGAACTTCGAAAGGGTCTTTCACACCCTTGCTGCAACTCAAGAAGTTCACCACCATACCCGTCTCCACTCGAGAGGAAGCACGATGGTCCCGACAACATCCAAAGGAGCCCCGTTTCCCCCTCGTAGCTCGAGATGAGGGATCCTTTCCCTGCTTTCAATGGGAAAGAATTCCCTGCGTTCCCGTCGCATCTCAAGAGGAGGCACTCTCAACAGGAAAGGCGAGAGGAACTCCATGGTCGTACCACCATTCCAAGAGTCCCCCAGATGTCTCAGTCCATTCCAGAGGAACCTCTTTGCCCTGCACTGGCTCATCTTTCACGCCGAGGATCGACTCTCACCACGGTGGCACGTGGGACAGCCCTGTGGGAAAGCCTCGAGGGAAAGCCTCGAGGGAAAACCACAGATCCTTTGACACACGCGACGGGAAGCGTGACATTGCTGCTACAGCCTGGAAGGAAAGCGCACGTGCATGCCCCTACTCGAGACGAGGCCTGACTCCCCTGGGGAGACTCCAGGAGTACCCAAAGATCCATGTCAGCCCCTGAGAGGAATCCTCGGTTCCGGCCCTGACTCCACACAAGGTTTTTGGCCCCGGTATCGACGGGAGAGGAATCCCGAGAGGCCCCCTAGCAACTCGCATGGGGACTGGCCTCTCCTGAGGCCACCAGGGCGGGTCCCTGAGGTCCCCGTCGTAACTCGAGAACACCTGCCGCAACTCGAGAAAATCCAGGAAGTTCTCCCTTCCAGGCGAGATGAGGCCTATTTCCGATGAGGCCTCTGGAGACTAATGACACCAAACCTCTGGAACTTCGAAAGGGTCTTTCACACCCTTGGTGCAACTCAAGAAGTTCACCGCCATACCCGTCTCCACTCGAGAGGAAGCACGATGGTCCCGCCCACATCCAGAGGAGCCCCGTTTCCCCCTCGTAGCTCGAGATGAGGGATCCTTTCCCTGCTTTCAACGGGAAAGAATTCCCGGCGTTCCCATCGCATCTCAAGAGGAGGCACTCTCAACAATAAAGGCGAGAGGAACTCCATGGTCGTACCACCATTCCAAGAGTCCCCCAGATGTCTCAGTCCATTCCAGAGGAACCTCTTTGCCCTGCACTGGCTCATCTTTCACGCCGAGGATCGACTCACACCACGGTGGCACGTGGGACAGCCCTGTGGGAAACCCTCGAGGGAAAGCCTCGAGGGAAAACCACAGATCCTTTGATCCACGCGACGGGAAGCGTGACATTGCTGCTACAGCCTGGAAGGAAAGCGCACGAGCATGCCCCCACTCGAGACGAGGCCTGACTCCCCTGGGGAGACTCCAGAAGTACCCAAAGATCCATGTCAGCCCCTGAGAGGAATCCTCGGTTCCGGCCCTGACTCCACACAAGCTTTTTGGCCCCGGTATCGACGGGAGAGGAATCCCGAGAGACCCCCTAGCAACTCGCATGGGGACTGGCCTCTCCTGAGGCCACCAGGGCGGGTCCCTGAGGTCCCCGTCGTAACTCGAGAACACCTGCGGCAACTCGAGAAAATCCAGGAAGTTCTCCCTTCCAGGCGAGATGAGGCCTATTTCCGATGAGGCCTCTGGAGACTAATGACACCAAACCTCTGGAACTTTGAAAGGGTCTTTCACACCCTTGCTGCAACTCAAGAAGTTCACCGCCATACCCGTCTCCACTCGAGAGGAAGCACGATGGTCCCGCCCACATCCAGAGGAGCCCCGTTTCCCCCTCGGAGCTCGAGATGAGGGATCCTTTCCCTGCTTTCAACGGGAAAGAATTCCCGGCGTTCCAGTCGCATCTCAAGAGGAGGCACTCTCAACAGGAAAGGCGAGAGGAACTCCATGGTCGTACCACCATTCCAAGAGTCCCCCAGATGTCTCAGTCCATTCCAGAGGAACCTCTTTGCCCTGCACTGGCTCATCTTTCACGCCGAGGATCGACTCTCACCACGGTGGCACGTGGGACAGCCCTGTGGGAAAGCCTCGAGGGAAAGCCTCGAGGGAAAACCACAGATCCTTTGACACACGCGACGGGAAGCGTGACATTGCTGCTACAGCCTGGAAGGAAAGCGCACGTGCATGCCCCTACTCGAGACGAGGCCTGACTCCCCTGGGGAGACTCCAGGAGTACCCAAAGATCCATGTCAGCCCCTGAGAGGAATCCTCGGTTCCGGCCCTGACTCCACACAAGGTTTTTGGCCCCGGTATCGACGGGAGAGGAATCCCGAGAGGCCCCCTAGCAACTCGCATGGGGACTGGCCTCTCCTGAGGCCACCAGGGCGGGTCCCTGAGGTCCCCGTCGTAACTCGAGAACACCTGCCGCAACTCGAGAAAATCCAGGAAGTTCTCCCTTCCAGGCGAGATGAGGCCTATTTCCGATGAGGCCTCTGGAGACTAATGACACCAAACCTCTGGAACTTCGAAAGGGTCTTTCACACCCTTGGTGCAACTCAAGAAGTTCACCGCCATACCCGTCTCCACTCGAGAGGAAGCACGATGGTCCCGCCCACATCCAGAGGAGCCCCGTTTCCCCCTCGTAGCTCGAGATGAGGGATCCTTTCCCTGCTTTCAACGGGAAAGAATTCCCGGCGTTCCCGTCGCATCTCAAGAGGAGGCACTCTCAACAGGAAAGGCGAGAGGAACTCCATGGTCGTACCACCATTCCAAGAGTCCCCCAGATGTCTCAGTCCATTCCAGAGGAACCTCTTTGCCCTGCACTGGCTCATCTTTCACGCCGAGGATCGACTCACACCACGGTGGCACGTGGGACAGCCCTGTGGGAAACCCTCGAGGGAAAGCCTCGAGGGAAAACCACAGATCCTTTGATCCACGCGACGGGAAGCGTGACATTGCTGCTACAGCCTGGAAGGAAAGCGCACGAGCATGCCCCCACTCGAGACGAGGCCTGACTCCCCTGGGGAGACTCCAGAAGTACCCAAAGATCCATGTCAGCCCCTGAGAGGAATCCTCGGTTCCGGCCCTGACTCCACACAAGCTTTTTGGCCCCGGTATCGACGGGAGAGGAATCCCGAGAGACCCCCTAGCAACTCGCATGGGGACTGGCCTCTCCTGAGGCCACCAGGGCGGGTCCCTGAGGTCCCCGTCGTAACTCGAGAACACCTGCGGCAACTCGAGAAAATCCAGGAAGTTCTCCCTTCCAGGCGAGATGAGGCCTATTTCCTATGAGGCCTCTGGAGACTAATGACACCAAACCTCTGGAACTTCGAAAGGGTCTTTCACACCCTTGCTGCAACTCAAGAAGTTCACCGCCATACCCGTCTCCACTCGAGAGGAAGCACGATGGTCCCGCCCACATCCAGAGGAGCCCCGTTTCCCCCTCGGAGCTCGAGATGAGGGATCCTTTCCCTGCTTTCAACGGGAAAGAATTCCCGGCGTTCCAGTCGCATCTCAAGAGGAGGCACTCTCAACAGGAAAGGCGAGAGGAACTCCATGGTCGTACCACCATTCCAAGAGTCCCCCAGATGTCTCAGTCCATTCCAGAGGAACCTCTTTGCCCTGCACTGGCTCATCTTTCACGCCGAGGATCGACTCTCACCACCGTGGCACTTGGGACAGCCCTGTGGGAAAGCCTCGAGGGAAAGCCTCGAGGGAAAACCACAGATCCTTTGATCCACGCGACGGGAAGCGTGACATTGCTGCTACAGCCTGGAAGGAAAGCGCACGTGCATGCCCCTACTCGAGACGAGGCCTGACTCCCCTGGGGAGACTCCAGGAGTACCCAAAGATCCATGTCAGCCCCTGAGAGGAATCCTCGGTTCCGGCCCTGACTCCACACAAGGTTTTTGGCCCCGGTATCGACGGGAGAGGAATCCCGAGAGGCCCCCTAGCAACTCGCATGGGGACTGGCCTCTCCTGAGGCCACCAGGGCGGGTCCCTGAGGTCCCCGTCGTAACTCGAGAACACCTGCCGCAACTCGAGAAAATCCAGGAAGTTCTCCCTTCCAGGCGAGATGAGGCCTATTTCCGATGAGGCCTCTGGAGACTAATGACACCAAACCTCTGGAACTTCGAAAGGGTCTTTCACACCCTTGGTGCAACTCAAGAAGTTCACCGCCATACCCGTCTCCACTCGAGAGGAAGCACGATGGTCCCGCCCACATCCAGAGGAGCCCCGTTTCCCCCTCGTAGCTCGAGATGAGGGATCCTTTCCCTGCTTTCAACGGGAAAGAATTCCCGGCGTTCCCGTCGCATCTCAAGAGGAGGCACTCTCAACAGGAAAGGCGAGAGGAACTCCATGGTCGTACCACCATTCCAAGAGTCCCCCAGATGTCTCAGTCCATTCCAGAGGAACCTCTTTGCCCTGCACTGGCTCATCTTTCACGCCGAGGATCGACTCACACCACGGTGGCACGTGGGACAGCCCTGTGGGAAACCCTCCAGGGAAAGCCTCGAGGGAAAACCACAGATCCTTTGATCCACGCGACGGGAAGCGTGACATTGCTGCTACAGCCTGGAAGGAAAGCGCACGAGCATGCCCCCACTCGAGACGAGGCCTGACTCCCCTGGGGAGACTCCAGAAGTACCCAAAGATCCATGTCAGCCCCTGAGAGGAATCCTCGGTTCCGGCCCTGACTCCACACAAGCTTTTTGGCCCCGGTATCGACGGGAGAGGAATCCCGAGAGGCCCCCTAGCAACTCGCATGGGGACTGGCCTCTCCTGAGGCCACAAGGGCGGGTTCCTGAGGTCCCCGTCGAAACTCGAGAACACCTGCCGCAACTCGAGAAAATCCAGGAAGTTCTCCCTTCCAGGCGAGATTAGGCCTATTTCCGATGAGGCGTCTGGAGACTAATGACACCTAACCTCTGGAACTTCTATAGGGTCTTTCACACCCTTGCTGCAACTCAAGAAGTTCACCGCCATACCCGTCTCCACTCGAGAGGAAGCACGATGGTCCCGCCCACATCCAGAGGAGCCCCGTTTCCCCCTCGTAGCTCGAGATGAGGGATCCTTTCCCTGCTTAAAACGGGGAAGAATTCCCGGCGTTCCCGTCGCATCTCAAGAGGAGGCACTCTCAACAGGAAAGGCGAGAGGAACTCCATGGTCGTACCACCATTCCAAGAGTCCCCCAGATGTCTCAGTCCATTCCAGAGGAACCTCTTTGCCCTGCACTGGCTCATCTTTCACGCCGAGGATCGACTCACACCACGGTGGCACGTGGGACAGCCCTGTGGGAAAGCCTCGAGGGAAAACCACAGATCCTTTGATCCACGCGACGGGAAGCGTGACATTGCTGCTACAGCCTGGAAGGAAATCGCACGTGCATGCCCCCACTCGAGACGAGGCCTGACTCCCCTGGGGAGACTCCAGAAGTACCCAAAGATCCATGTCAGCCCCTGAGAGGAATCCTCGGTTCCGGCCCTGACTCCACACAAGGTTTTTGGCCCCGGTATCGACGGGAGAGGAATCCCGAGAGGCCCCCTAGCAACTCGCATGGGGACTGGCCTCTCCTGAGGCCACCAGGGCGGGTCCCTGAGGTCCCCGTCGTAACTCGAGAACACCTGCCGCAACTCGAGAAAATCCAGGAAGTTCTCCCTTCCAGGCGAGATGAGGCCTATTTCCGATGAGGCGTCTGGAGACTAATGACACCTAACCTCTGGAAATTCGAAAGGGTCTTTCACACACTTGCTGCAACTCAAGAAGTTCACCGCCATACCCGTCTCCACTCGAGAGGAAGCACGATGGTCCCGCCCACATCCAGAGGAGCCCCGTTTCCCCCTCGTAGCTCGAGATGAGGGATCCTTTCCCTGCTTTCAACGGGAAAGAATTCCCGGCGTTCCCGTCGCATCTCAAGAGGAGGCACTCTCAACAGGAAAGGCGAGAGGAACTCCATGGTCGTACCACCATTCCAAGAGTCCCCCAGATGTCTCAGTCCATTCCAGAGGAACCTCTTTGCCCTGCACTGGCTCATCTTTCACGCCAGGATCGACTCACACCACAGTGGCACGTGGGACAGCCCTGTGGGAAAGCCTCGAGGGAAAGCCTCGAGGGAAAACCACAGATCCTTTGATCCACGCGAAGGGAAGCGTGACATTGCTGCTACAGCCTGGAAGGAAAGCGCACGTGCATGCCCCCACTCGAGACGAGGCCTGACTCCCCTGGGGAGACTCCAGAAGTACCCAAAGATCCATGTCAGCCTCTGAGAGGAATCCTCGGTTCCGGCCCTGACACCACACAAGGTTTTTGTCCCCGGTATCGACGGGAGACGAATCCCGAAAGGCCCCCTAGCAACTCGCATGGGGACTGGCCTCTCCTGAGGCCACCAGGGCGGGTACCTGAGGTCCCCGTCGTAACTCGAGAACACCTGCCTCAACTCGAGAAAATCCAGGAAGTTCACCCTTCCAGGCGAGATGAGGCCTATTTCCGATGAGGCATCTGGAGACTAATGACACCAAACCTCTGGAACTTCGGAAGGGTCTTTCACACCCTTGCTGCAACTCAAGAAGTTCACCGCCATACCCGTCTCCACTCGAGAGGAAACACGATGGTCCCGCCCACATCCAGAGGAGCCCCGTTTCCCCATCGTAGCTCGAGATGTGGGATCCTTTCCCTGCTTTCAACGGGAAAGAATTCCCGGCGTTCCCGTCGCATCTCAAGAGGAGGCACTCTCAACAGGAAAGGCGAGAGGAACTCCATGGTCGTACCACCATTCCAACAGTCCCCCAGATGTCTCAGTCCATTCCAGAGGAACCTCTTTGCACTGCACTGGCTCATCTTTCACGCCGAGGATCGACTCACACCACGGTGGCACGTGGGGCAGCCCTGTGGGAAAGCCTCAAGGAAAGCCTCGAGGGAAAACCACAGATCCTTTGATCCACGCGACGGGAAGCGTGACATTTCTGCCACAGCCTGGAAGGAAAGCGCACGTGCATGCCCCCACTGGAGACGAGGCCTGACTCCCCTGGGGAGACTCCAGAAGTACCCAAAGATCCATGTCAGCCCCTGAGAGGAATCCTCGGTTCCGGCCCTGACTCCACACAAGGTTTTTGGCCCCGGTATCGACGGGAGAGGAATCCCGAGAGGCCCCCTAGCAACTCGCATGGGGACTGGCCTCTCCTGAGGCCACCAGGGCGGGTCCCTGAGGTCCCCGTCGTAACTCGAGAACACCTGCCGCAACTCGAGAAAATCCAGGAAGTTCTCCCTTCCAGGCGAGATGAGGCCTATTTCCGATGAGGCGTCTGGAGACTAATGACACCTAACCTCTGGAACTTCGAAAAGGTCTTTCACACCCTTGCTGCAAATCAAGAAGTTCACCGCCATACCCGTCTCCACTCGAGGGGAAGCACGATGGTCCCGCCCACATCCAGAGGAGCCCCGTTTCCCCCTCGTAGCTCGAGATGATGGATCCTTTCCCTGCTTTCAACGGGAAAGAATTCCCGGCGTTCCCGTCCCATCTCAAGAGGAGGCACTCTCAACAGGAAAGGCGAGAGGAACTCCATGGTCGTACCACCATTCCAAGAGTCCCCCAGATGTCTCAGTCCATTCCAGCGGAACCTCTGTGCCCTGCACTGGCTCATCTTTCACGCCAGGATCGACTCACACCACGGTGGCACGTGGGACAGCCCTGTGGGAAAGCCTCGAGGGAAAGCCTCGAGGGAAAACCACAGATCCTTTGATCCACGCGAAGGGAAGCGTGACATTGCTGCTACAGCCTGGAAGGAAAGCGCACGTGCATGCCCCCACTCGAGACGAGGCCTGACTCCCCTGTGGAGACTCCAGAAGTACCCAAAGATCCATGTCAGCCCCTGAGAGGAATCCTCGGTTCCGGCCCTGACTCCACACAAGGTTTTTGGCCCCGGTATCGACGGGAGAGGAATCCCGAGAGGACCCCTAGCAACTCGCATGGGGACTGGCCTCTCCTGAGGCCACCAGGGCGGATCCCTGAGGTCCCCGTCGTAACTCCAGAACAGCTGCCGCAACTCGAGAAAATCCAGGAAGTTCTCCCTTCCAGGCGAGATGAGGCCTATTTCCGATGAGGCGTCTGGAGACTAATGACACCTAACCTCTGGAACTTCGAAAGGGTCTTTCACACCCTTGGTGCAACTCAAGAAGTTCACCGCCATACCCGTCTCCACTCGAGAGGAAGCACGATGGTCCCGCCCACATCCAGAGGAGCCCCGTTTCCCCCTCGTAGCTCGAGATGAGGGATCCTTTCCCTGCTTTCAACGGGAAAGAATTCCCGGCGTTCCCGTCGCATCTCAAGAGGAGGCACTCTCAACAGGAAAGGCGAGAGGAACTCCATGGTCGTACCACCATTCCAAGAGTCCCCCAGATGTCTCAGTCCATTCCAGAGGAACCTCTTTGCCCTGCACTGGCTCATTTTTCACGCCGAGAATCGACTCACACCACGGTGTCACGTGGGACAGCCCTGTGGGAAAGCCTCGAGGGAAAGCCTCGAGGGAAAACCGCAGATCCTTTGATCCACGCGACGGGAAGCGTGACATTGCTGCTACAGCCTGGAAGGAAAGTGCACGTGCATGCCCCCACACGAGACGAGGCCTGTCTCCCCTGGCGAGTCTCCAGAGGTACCCAAAGATCCATGTCAGCCCCTGAGAGGAATCCTCGGTTCCGGCCCTGACTCCACACAAGGTTTTTGGCCCCGGTATCGACGGGAGAGGAATCCCGAGGGGCCCCCTAGCAACACGCATAGGGACTGGCCTCTCCTGAGGCCAACAGGGCGGGTCCCTGAGGTCCCCGTCGTAACTCGAGAACACCTGCCGCAACTCGAGAAAATCAAGGAAGTTCTCCCTTCCAGGCGAGATGAGGCCTATTTCCGATGAGGCGTCTGGAGACTAATGACACCTAACCTCTGGAACTTCGAAAGGGTCTTTCACACCCTTGCTGCAACTCAAGAAGTTCACCGCCATACCCGTCTCCACTGGAGAGAAAGCACGATGGTCCCGCCCACATCCAGAGGAGCCCCGTTTCCCCCTCGTAGCTCGAGATGAGGGATCCTTTCCCTGCTTTCAACGGGAAAGAATTCCCGGCGTTCCCGTCGCATATCAAGAGGAGGCACTCTCAACAGGAAAGGCGAGAGGAACTCCATGGTCGTACCACCATTCCAAGAGTCCCCCAGATGTCTCAGTCCATTCCAGAGGAAACTCTTTGCCCTGCACTGGCTCATCTTTCACGCCGAGGATCGACTCACACCACGGTGGCACGTGGGACAGCCCTGTGGGAAAGCCTCGAGGGAAAGCCTCGAGGGAAAACCACAGATCCTTTGATCCACGTGACGGGAAGCGTGACATTGCTGCTACAGCCTGGAAGGAAAGCGCACGTGCATGCCCCCACTCGAGACGAGGCCTGACTCCCCTGGGGAGACTCCACAAGTACCCAAAGATCCATGTCAGCCCCTGAGAGCAATCCTCGGTTCCGGCCCTGACTCCACTCAAGGTTTTTGGCCCCGGTATCGACGGGAGAGGAATCCCGAGAGGCCCCCTAGCAACTCGCATGGGGACTGGCCTCTCCTGAGGCCACCAAGGCGGGTCCCTGAGGTCCCCGTCGTAACTCGAGAACACCTGCCGCAACTCGAGAAAATCCAGGAAGTTCTCCCTTCCAGGCGAGATGAGGCCTATTTCCGATGAGGCGTCTGGAGACTAATGACACCTAACCTCTGGAAATTCGAAAGGGTCTTTCACACACTTGCTGCAACTCAAGAAGTTCACCGCCATACCCGTCTCCACTCGAGAGGAAGCACGATGGTCCCGCCCACATCCAGAGGAGCCCCGTTTCCCCCTCGTAGCTCGAGATGAGGGATCCTTTCCCTGCTTTCAACGGGAAAGAATTCCCGGCGTTCCCGTCGCATCTCAAGAGGAGGCACTCTCAACAGGAAAGGCGAGAGGAACTCCATGGTCGTACCACCATTCCAAGAGTCCCCCAGATGTCTCAGTCCATTCCAGAGGAACCTCTTTGCCCTGCACTGGCTCATCTTTCACGCCAGGATCGACTCACACCACAGTGGCACGTGGGACAGCCCTGTGGGAAAGCCTCGAGGGAAAGCCTCGAGGGAAAACCACAGATCCTTTGATCCACGCGAAGGGAAGCGTGACATTGCTGCTACAGCCTGGAAGGAAAGCGCACGTGCATGCCCCCACTCGAGACGAGGCCTGACTCCCCTGGGGAGACTCCAGAAGTACCCAAAGATCCATGTCAGCCTCTGAGAGGAATCCTCGGTTCCGGCCCTGACACCACACAAGGTTTTTGTCCCCGGTATCGACGGGAGACGAATCCCGAAAGGCCCCCTAGCAACTCGCATGGGGACTGGCCTCTCCTGAGGCCACCAGGGCGGGTACCTGAGGTCCCCGTCGTAACTCGAGAACACCTGCCTCAACTCGAGAAAATCCAGGAAGTTCACCCTTCCAGGCGAGATGAGGCCTATTTCCGATGAGGCATCTGGAGACTAATGACACCAAACCTCTGGAACTTCGGACGGGTCTTTCACACCCTTGCTGCAACTCAAGAAGTTCACCGCCATACCCGTCTCCACTCGAGAGGAAACACGATGGTCCCGCCCACATCCAGAGGAGCCCCGTTTCCCCATCGTAGCTCGAGATGTGGGATCCTTTCCCTGCTTTCAACGGGAAAGAATTCCCGGCGTTCCCGTCGCATCTCAAGAGGAGGCACTCTCAACAGGAAAGGCGAGAGGAACTCCATGGTCGTACCACCATTCCAAGAGTCCCCCAGATGTCTCAGTCCATTCCAGAGGAACCTCTTTGCACTGCACTGGCTCATCTTTCACGCCGAGGATCGACTCACACCACGGTGGCACGTGGGGCAGCCCTGTGGGAAAGCCTCAAGGAAAGCCTCGAGGGAAAACCACAGATCCTTTGATCCACGCGACGGGAAGCGTGACATTTCTGCCACAGCCTGGAAGGAAAGCGCACGTGCATGCCCCCACTGGAGACGAGGCCTGACTCCCCTGGGGAGACTCCAGAAGTACCCAAAGATCCATGTCAGCCCCTGAGAGGAATCCTCGGTTCCGGCCCTGACTCCACACAAGGTTTTTGGCCCCGGTATCGACGGGAGAGGAATCCCGAGAGGCCCCCTAGCAACTCGCATGGGGACTGGCCTCTCCTGAGGCCACCAGGGCGGGTCCCTGAGGTCCCCGTCGTAACTCGAGAACACCTGCCGCAACTCGAGAAAATCCAGGAAGTTCTCCCTTCCAGGCGAGATGAGGCCTATTTCCGATGAGGCGTCTGGAGACTAATGACACCTAACCTCTGGAACTTCGAAAAGGTCTTTCACACCCTTGCTGCAAATCAAGAAGTTCACCGCCATACCCGTCTCCACTCGAGGGGAAGCACGATGGTCCCGCCCACATCCAGAGTAGCCCCGTTTCCCCCTCGTAGCTCGAGATGATGGATCCTTTCCCTGCTTTCAACGGGAAAGAATTCCCGGCGTTCCCGTCCCATCTCAAGAGGAGACACTCTCAACAGGAAAGGCGAGAGGAACTCCATGGTCGTACCACCATTCCAAGAGTCCCCCAGATGTCTCAGTCCATTCCAGCGGAACCTCTGTGCCCTGCACTGGCTCATCTTTCACGCCAGGATCGACTCACACCACGGTGGCACGTGGGACAGCCCTGTGGGAAAGCCTCGAGGGAAAGCCTCGAGGGAAAACCACAGATCCTTTGATCCACGCGAAGGGAAGCGTGACATTGCTGCTACAGCCTGGAAGGAAAGCGCACGTGCATGCCCCCACTCGAGACGAGGCCTGACTCCCCTGTGGAGACTCCAGAAGTACCCAAAGATCCATGTCAGCCCCTGAGAGGAATCCTCGGTTCCGGCCCTGACTCCACACAAGGTTTTTGGCCCCGGTATCGACGGGAGAGGAATCCCGAGAGGACCCCTAGCAACTCGCATGGGGACTGGCCTCTCCTGAGGCCACCAGGGCGGATCCCTGAGGTCCCCGTCGTAACTCCAGAACAGCTGCCGCAACTCGAGAAAATCCAGGAAGTTCTCCCTTCCAGGCGAGATGAGGCCTATTTCCGATGAGGCGTCTGGAGACTAATGACACCTAACCTCTGGAACTTCGAAAGGGTCTTTCACACCCTTGGTGCAACTCAAGAAGTTCACCGCCATACCCGTCTCCACTCGAGAGGAAGCACGATGGTCCCGCCCACATCCAGAGGAGCCCCGTTTCCCCCTCGTAGCTCGAGATGAGGGATCCTTTCCCTGCTTTCAACGGGAAAGAATTCCCGGCGTTCCCGTCGCATCTCAAGAGGAGGCACTCTCAACAGGAAAGGCGAGAGGAACTCCATGGTCGTACCACCATTCCAAGAGTCCCCCAGATGTCTCAGTCCATTCCAGAGGAACCTCTTTGCCCTGCACTGGCTCATTTTTCACGCCGAGAATCGACTCACACCACGGTGTCACGTGGGACAGCCCTGTGGGAAAGCCTCGAGGGAAAGCCTCGAGGGAAAACCGCAGATCCTTTGATCCACGCGACGGGAAGCGTGACATTGCTGCTACAGCCTGGAAGTAAAGTGCACGTGCATGCCCCCACACGAGACGAGGCCTGTCTCCCCTGGCGAGTCTCCAGAGGTACCCAAAGATCCATGTCAGCCCCTGAGAGGAATCCTCGGTTCCGGCCCTGACTCCACACAAGGTTTTTGGCCCCGGTATCGACGGGAGAGGAATCCCGAGGGGCCCCCTAGCAACACGCATAGGGACTGGCCTCTCCTGAGGCCAACAGGGCGGGTCCCTGAGGTCCCCGTCGTAACTCGAGAACACCTGCCGCAACTCGAGAAAATCAAGGAAGTTCTCCCTTCCAGGCGAGATGAGGCCTATTTCCGATGAGGCGTCTGGAGACTAATGACACCTAACCTCTGGAACTTCGAAAGGGTCTTTCACACCCTTGCTGCAACTCAAGAAGTTCACCGCCATACCCGTCTCCACTCGAGAGAAAGCACGATGGTCCCGCCCACATCCAGAGGAGCCCCGTTTCCCCCTCGTAGCTCGAGATGAGGGATCCTTTCCCTGCTTTCAACGGCAAAAAATTCCCGGCGTTCCCGTCGCATCTCAAGAGGAGGCACTCTCAACAGGAAAGGTGAGAGGAACTCCATGGTCGTACCACCATTCCAAGAGTCCCCCAGATGTCTCAGTCCATTCCAGAGGAACCTCTTTGCCCTGCACTGGCTCATCTTTCACGCCGAGGATCGACTCACACCACGGTGGCACGTAGGACAGCCCTGTGGGAAAGCCTCGAGGGAAAACCACAGATCCTTTGATCCACGCGACGGGAAGCGTGACATTGCTGCTACAGCCTGGAAGGAAAGCGCACGTGCATGCCCCCACTCGAGACGAGGCCTGACTCCCCTGGGGAGACTCCAGAAGTACCCAAAGATCCATGTCAGCCCCTGAGAGGAATCCTCGGTTCCGGCCCTGACTCCACACAAGGTTTTGGTCCTCGGTATCAACGGGAGAGGAATCCCGAGAGGCCCCCTAGCAACTCGCCTAGGGACTGGCCTGTCCTGAGGCCACCAGGGCGGGTCCCTGAGGTCCCCGTCGTAACTCGAGAACACCTGCCGCAACTCGAGAAAATCCAGGAAGTTCTCCCTTCCAGGCGAGATGAGGCCTATTTCCGATGAGGCCTCTGGAGACTAATGACACCTAACCTCTGGAACTTCGAAAGGGTCTTTCACACCCTTGCTGCAACTCAAGAAGTTCACCGCCATACCCGTCTCCACTAGAGAGGAAGCACGATGGTCCCGCCCACATCCAGAGGAGCCCCGTTTCCCCCTCGTAGCTCGAGATGAGGGATCCTTTCCCTGCTTTCCACGGGAAAGAATTCCTGGCGTTCCCGTCGCATCTCAAGAGGAGGCACTCTCAACAGGAAAGGCGAGAGGAACTCCATGGTCGTACCACCATTCCAAGAGTCCCCCAGATGTCTCAGTCCATTCCAGAGGAACCTCTTTGCCCTGCACTGGCTCATCTTTCACGCCGAGGATCGACTCACACCACGGTGGCACGTGGGGCAGCCCTGTGGGAAAGCCTCAAGGAAAGCCTCGAGGGAAAACCACAGATCCTTTGATCCACGCGACGGGAAGCGTGACATTTCTGCCACAGCCTGGAAGGAAAGCGCACGTGCATGCCCCCACTGGAGACGAGGCCTGACTCCCCTGGGGAGACTCCAGAAGTACCCAAAGATCCATGTCAGCCCCTGAGAGGAATCCTCGGTTCCGGCCCTGACTCCACACAAGGTTTTTGGCCCCGGTATCGACGGGAGAGGAATCCCGAGAGGCCCCCTAGCAACTCGCATGGGGACTGGCCTCTCCTGAGGCCACCAGGGCGGGTCCCTGAGGTCCCCGTCGTAACTCGAGAACACCTGCCGCAACTCGAGAAAATCCAGGAAGTTCTCCCTTCCAGGCGAGATGAGGCCTATTTCCGATGAGGCGTCTGGAGACTAATGACACCTAACCTCTGGAACTTCGAAAAGGTCTTTCACACCCTTGCTGCAAATCAAGAAGTTCACCGCCATACCCGTCTCCACTCGAGGGGAAGCACGATGGTCCCGCCCACATCCAGAGTAGCCCCGTTTCCCCCTCGTAGCTCGAGATGATGGATCCTTTCCCTGCTTTCAACGGGAAAGAATTCCCGGCGTTCCCGTCCCATCTCAAGAGGAGACACTCTCAACAGGAAAGGCGAGAGGAACTCCATGGTCGTACCACCATTCCAAGAGTCCCCCAGATGTCTCAGTCCATTCCAGCGGAACCTCTGTGCCCTGCACTGGCTCATCTTTCACGCCAGGATCGACTCACACCACGGTGGCACGTGGGACAGCCCTGTGGGAAAGCCTCGAGGGAAAGCCTCGAGGGAAAACCACAGATCCTTTGATCCACGCGAAGGGAAGCGTGACATTGCTGCTACAGCCTGGAAGGAAAGCGCACGTGCATGCCCCCACTCGAGACGAGGCCTGACTCCCCTGTGGAGACTCCAGAAGTACCCAAAGATCCATGTCAGCCCCTGAGAGGAATCCTCGGTTCCGGCCCTGACTCCACACAAGGTTTTTGGCCCCGGTATCGACGGGAGAGGAATCCCGAGAGGACCCCTAGCAACTCGCATGGGGACTGGCCTCTCCTGAGGCCACCAGGGCGGATCCCTGAGGTCCCCGTCGTAACTCCAGAACAGCTGCCGCAACTCGAGAAAATCCAGGAAGTTCTCCCTTCCAGGCGAGATGAGGCCTATTTCCGATGAGGCGTCTGGAGACTAATGACACCTAACCTCTGGAACTTCGAAAGGGTCTTTCACACCCTTGGTGCAACTCAAGAAGTTCACCGCCATACCCGTCTCCACTCGAGAGGAAGCACGATGGTCCCGCCCACATCCAGAGGAGCCCCGTTTCCCCCTCGTAGCTCGAGATGAGGGATCCTTTCCCTGCTTTCAACGGGAAAGAATTCCCGGCGTTCCCGTCGCATCTCAAGAGGAGGCACTCTCAACAGGAAAGGCGAGAGGAACTCCATGGTCGTACCACCATTCCAAGAGTCCCCCAGATGTCTCAGTCCATTCCAGAGGAACCTCTTTGCCCTGCACTGGCTCATTTTTCACGCCGAGAATCGACTCACACCACGGTGTCACGTGGGACAGCCCTGTGGGAAAGCCTCGAGGGAAAGCCTCGAGGGAAAACCGCAGATCCTTTGATCCACGCGACGGGAAGCGTGACATTGCTGCTACAGCCTGGAAGTAAAGTGCACGTGCATGCCCCCACACGAGACGAGGCCTGTCTCCCCTGGCGAGTCTCCAGAGGTACCCAAAGATCCATGTCAGCCCCTGAGAGGAATCCTCGGTTCCGGCCCTGACTCCACACAAGGTTTTTGGCCCCGGTATCGACGGGAGAGGAATCCCGAGGGGCCCCCTAGCAACACGCATAGGGACTGGCCTCTCCTGAGGCCAACAGGGCGGGTCCCTGAGGTCCCCGTCGTAACTCGAGAACACCTGCCGCAACTCGAGAAAATCAAGGAAGTTCTCCCTTCCAGGCGAGATGAGGCCTATTTCCGATGAGGCGTCTGGAGACTAATGACACCTAACCTCTGGAACTTCGAAAGGGTCTTTCACACCCTTGCTGCAACTCAAGAAGTTCACCGCCATACCCGTCTCCACTCGAGAGAAAGCACGATGGTCCCGCCCACATCCAGAGGAGCCCCGTTTCCCCCTCGTAGCTCGAGATGAGGGATCCTTTCCCTGCTTTCAACGGCAAAAAATTCCCGGCGTTCCCGTCGCATCTCAAGAGGAGGCACTCTCAACAGGAAAGGTGAGAGGAACTCCATGGTCGTACCACCATTCCAAGAGTCCCCCAGATGTCTCAGTCCATTCCAGAGGAACCTCTTTGCCCTGCACTGGCTCATCTTTCACGCCGAGGATCGACTCACACCACGGTGGCACGTAGGACAGCCCTGTGGGAAAGCCTCGAGGGAAAACCACAGATCCTTTGATCCACGCGACGGGAAGCGTGACATTGCTGCTACAGCCTGGAAGGAAAGCGCACGTGCATGCCCCCACTCGAGACGAGGCCTGACTCCCCTGGGGAGACTCCAGAAGTACCCAAAGATCCATGTCAGCCCCTGAGAGGAATCCTCGGTTCCGGCCCTGACTCCACACAAGGTTTTGGTCCTCGGTATCAACGGGAGAGGAATCCCGAGAGGCCCCCTAGCAACTCGCCTAGGGACTGGCCTGTCCTGAGGCCACCAGGGCGGGTCCCTGAGGTCCCCGTCGTAACTCGAGAACACCTGCCGCAACTCGAGAAAATCCAGGAAGTTCTCCCTTCCAGGCGAGATGAGGCCTATTTCCGATGAGGCCTCTGGAGACTAATGACACCTAACCTCTGGAACTTCGAAAGGGTCTTTCACACCCTTGCTGCAACTCAAGAAGTTCACCGCCATACCCGTCTCCACTAGAGAGGAAGCACGATGGTCCCGCCCACATCCAGAGGAGCCCCGTTTCCCCCTCGTAGCTCGAGATGAGGGATCCTTTCCCTGCTTTCCACGGGAAAGAATTCCTGGCGTTCCCGTCGCATCTCAAGAGGAGGCACTCTCAACAGGAAAGGCGAGAGGAACTCCATGGTCGTACCACCATTCCAAGAGTCCCCCAGATGTCTCAGTCCATTCCAGAGGAACCTCTTTGCCCTGCACTGGCTCATCTTTCACGCCGAGGATCGACTCACACCACGGTGGCACGTGGGACAGCCCTGTGGGAAAGCCTCGAGGGAAAACAACAGATCCTTTGATCCACGCGACGGGAAGCGTGACATTGCTGCTACAGCCTGGAAGGAAAGTGCACGTGCATGCCCCCACTCGAGACGAGGCCTGACTCCCCTGGGGAGACTCCAGAAGTACCCAAAGATCCATGTCAGCCCCTGAGAGGAATCCTCGGTTCCGGCCCTGACTCCACACAAGGTTTTTGGCCCCGGTATCGACGGGAGAGGAATCCCGAGAGGCCCCCTAGCAACTCGCATGGGGACTGGCCTCTCCTGAGGCCACCAGGGCGGGTCCCTGAGGTCCCCGTCGTAACTCGAGAACACCTGCCGCAACTCGAGAAAATCCAGGAAGTTCTCCCTTCCAGGCGAGATGAGGCCTATTTCCGATGAGGCGTCTGGAGACTAATGACACCTAACCTCTGGAACTTCGAAAGGGTCTTTCACACCCTTGCTGCAACTCAAGAAGTTCACCGCCATACCCGTCTCCACTCGAGAGGAAGCACGATGGTCCCGCCCACATCCAGAGGAGCCCCGTTTCCCACTCGTAGCTCGAGATGAGGGATCCTTTCCCTGCTTTCAACGGGAAAGAATTCCCGGCGTTCCCGTCGCATATCAAGAGGAGGCACTCTCAACAGGAAAGGCGAGAGGAACTCCATGGTCGTACCACCATTCCAAGAGTCCCCCAGATGTCTCAGTCCATTCCAGAGGAAACTCTTTGCCCTGCACTGGCTCATCTTTCACGCCGAGGATCGACTCACACCACGGTGGCACGTGGGACAGCCCTGTGGGAAAGCCTCGAGGGAAAGCCTCGAGGGAAAACCACAGATCCTTTGATCCACGTGACGGGAAGCGTGACATTGCTGCTACAGCCTGGAAGGAAAGCGCACGTGCATGCCCCCACTCGAGACGAGGCCTGACTCCCCTGGGGAGACTCCACAAGTACCCAAAGATCCATGTCAGCCCCTGAGAGCAATCCTCGGTTCCGGCCCTGACTCCACTCAAGGTTTTTGGCCCCGGTATCGACGGGAGAGGAATCCCGAGAGGCCCCCTAGCAACTCGCATGGGGACTGGCCTCTCCTGAGGCCACCAGGGCGGGTCCCTGAGTTCCCCGTCGTAACTTAAGAACACCTGCCGCAACTCGAGAAAATCCAGGAAGTTCTCCCTTCCAGGCGAGATGAGGCCTATTTCCGATGAGGCGTCTGGAGACTAATGACACCTATCCTCTGGAACTTTGAAAGGGTCTTTCACACCCTTGCTGCAACTCAAGAAGTTCTCCGCCATACCCGTCTCCACTCGAGAGGAAGCACGATGGTCCCGCCCACATCCAGAGGAGCCCCGTTTTCCCCTCGGTGCTCGAGATGAGGGATCCTTTCCCTGCTTTCAACGGGAAAGAATTCCCGGCGTTCCCGTCGCATCTCAATAGGAGGCACTCTCAACAGGAAAGGCGAGAGGATCTCCATGGTCGTACCACCATTCCAAGAGTCCCCCAGATGTCTCAGTCCATTCCAGAGGAACCTCTTTGCCCTGCACTGGCTCATCTTTCACGCCGAGGATCGACTAACACCACGGTGGCACGTGGGACAACCCTGTGGGAAAGCCTCGAGGGAAAGCCTCGAGGGAAAACCACAGATCCTTTGATCCACGCTACGGGAAGCGTGACATTGCTGCTACAGCCTGGAAGGAAAGCGCACGTGCATGCCCCCACTCGAGACGAGGCCTGACTCCCCTGGGGAGACTCCAGAAGTACCCAAAGATCCATGTCAGCCCCTGAGAGGAATCCTCGGTTCCGGCCCTGACTCCACACAAGGTTTTTGGCCCCGGTATCGACGGGAGAGGAATCCCGAGAGGCCCCCTAGCAACTCGCATGGGGACTGGCCTCTCCTGAGGCCACCAGGGCGGGTCCCTGAGGTCCCCGTCGTAACTCGAGAACACCTGCCGCAACTCGAGAAAATCCAGGAAGTTCTCCCTTCCAGGCGAGATGAGGCCTATTTCCGATGAGGCGTCTGGAGACTAATGACACCTAACCTCTGGAACTTCGAAAGGGTCTTTCACACCCTTGCTGCAACTCAAGAAGTTCACCGCCATACCCGTCTCCACTCGAGAGGAAGCACGATGGTCCCGCCCACATCCAGAGGAGCCCCGTTTCCCCCTCGTAGCTCGAGATGAGGGATCCTTTCCCTGCTTTCAACGGGAAAGAATTCCCGGCGTTCCCGTCGCATCTCAAGAGGAGGCACTCTCAACAGGAAAGGCGAGAGGAACTCCATGGTCGTACCACCATTCCAAGAGTCCCCCAGATGTCTCAGTCCATTCCAGAGGAACCTCTTTGCCCTGCACTGGCTCATCTTTCACGCCAGGATCGACTCACACCACAGTGGCACGTGGGACAGCCCTGTGGGAAAGCCTCGAGGGAAAGCCTCGAGGGAAAACCACAGATCCTTTGATCCACGCGAAGGGAAGCGTGACATTGCTGCTACAGCCTGGAAGGAAAGCGCACGTGCATGCCCCCACTCGAGACGAGGCCTGACTCCCCTGGGGAGACTCCAGAAGTACCCAAAGATCCATGTCAGCCTCTGAGAGGAATCCTCGGTTCCGGCCCTGACACCACACAAGGTTTTTGTCCCCGGTATCGACGGGAGACGAATCCCGAAAGGCCCCCTAGCAACTCGCATGGGGACTGGCCTCTCCTGAGGCCACCAGGGCGGGTACCTGAGGTCCCCGTCGTAACTCGAGAACACCTGCCTCAACTCGAGAAAATCCAGGAAGTTCACCCTTCCAGGCGAGATGAGGCCTATTTCCGATGAGGCATCTGGAGACTAATGACACCAAACCTCTGGAACTTCGGAAGGGTCTTTCACACCCTTGCTGCAACTCAAGAAGTTCACCGCCATACCCGTCTCCACTCGAGAGGAAACACGATGGTCCCGCCCACATCCAGAGGAGCCCCGTTTCCCCATCGTAGCTCGAGATGTGGGATCCTTTCCCTGCTTTCAACGGGAAAGAATTCCCGGCGTTCCCGTCGCATCTCAAGAGGAGGCACTCTCAACAGGAAAGGCGAGAGGAACTCCATGGTCGTACCACCATTCCAAGAGTCCCCCAGATGTCTCAGTCCATTCCAGAGGAACCTCTTTGCACTGCACTGGCTCATCTTTCACGCCGAGGATCGACTCACACCACGGTGGCACGTGGGGCAGCCCTGTGGGAAAGCCTCAAGGAAAGCCTCGAGGGAAAACCACAGATCCTTTGATCCACGCGACGGGAAGCGTGACATTTCTGCCACAGCCTGGAAGGAAAGCGCACGTGCATGCCCCCACTGGAGACGAGGCCTGACTCCCCTGGGGAGACTCCAGAAGTACCCAAAGATCCATGTCAGCCCCTGAGAGGAATCCTCGGTTCCGGCCCTGACTCCACACAAGGTTTTTGGCCCCGGTATCGACGGGAGAGGAATCCCGAGAGGCCCCCTAGCAACTCGCATGGGGACTGGCCTCTCCTGAGGCCACCAGGGCGGGTCCCTGAGGTCCCCGTCGTAACTCGAGAACACCTGCCGCAACTCGAGAAAATCCAGGAAGTTCTCCCTTCCAGGCGAGATGAGGCCTATTTCCGATGAGGCGTCTGGAGACTAATGACACCTAACCTCTGGAACTTCGAAAAGGTCTTTCACACCCTTGCTGCAAATCAAGAAGTTCACCGCCATACCCGTCTCCACTCGAGGGGAAGCACGATGGTCCCGCCCACATCCAGAGGAGCCCCCTTTCCCCCTCGTAGCTCGAGATGATGGATCCTTTCCCTGCTTTCAACGGGAAAGAATTCCCGGCGTTCCCGTCCCATCTCAAGAGGAGGCACTCTCAACAGGAAAGGCGAGAGGAACTCCATGGTCGTACCACCATTCCAAGAGTCCCCCAGATGTCTCAGTCCATTCCAGCGGAACCTCTGTGCCCTGCACTGGCTCATCTTTCACGCCAGGATCGACTCACACCACGGTGGCACGTGGGACAGCCCTGTGGGAAAGCCTCGAGGGAAAGCCTCGAGGGAAAACCACAGATCCTTTGATCCACGCGAAGGGAAGCGTGACATTGCTGCTACAGCCTGGAAGGAAAGCGCACGTGCATGCCCCCACTCGAGACGAGGCCTGACTCCCCTGTGGAGACTCCAGAAGTACCCAAAGATCCATGTCAGCCCCTGAGAGGAATCCTCGGTTCCGGCCCTGACTCCACACAAGGTTTTTGGCCCCGGTATCGACGGGAGAGGAATCCCGAGAGGACCCCTAGCAACTCGCATGGGGACTGGCCTCTCCTGAGGCCACCAGGGCGGATCCCTGAGGTCCCCGTCGTAACTCCAGAACAGCTGCCGCAACTCGAGAAAATCCAGGAAGTTCTCCCTTCCAGGCGAGATGAGGCCTATTTCCGATGAGGCGTCTGGAGACTAATGACACCTAACCTCTGGAACTTCGAAAGGGTCTTTCACACCCTTGCTGCAACTCAAGAAGTTCACCGCCATACCCGTCTCCACTCGAGAGAAAGCACGATGGTCCCGCCCACATCCAGAGGAGCCCCGTTTCCCCCTCGTAGCTCGAGATGAGGGATCCTTTCCCTGCTTTCAACGGCAAAAAATTCCCGGCGTTCCCGTCGCATCTCAAGAGGAGGCACTCTCAACAGGAAAGGTGAGAGGAACTCCATGGTCGTACCACCATTCCAAGAGTCCCCCAGATGTCTCAGTCCATTCCAGAGGAACCTCTTTGCCCTGCACTGGCTCATCTTTCACGCCGAGGATCGACTCACACCACGGTGGCACGTAGGACAGCCCTGTGGGAAAGCCTCGAGGGAAAACCACAGATCCTTTGATCCACGCGACGGGAAGCGTGACATTGCTGCTACAGCCTGGAAGGAAAGCGCACGTGCATGCCCCCACTCGAGACGAGGCCTGACTCCCCTGGGGAGACTCCAGAAGTACCCAAAGATCCATGTCAGCCCCTGAGAGGAATCCTCGGTTCCGGCCCTGACTCCACACAAGGTTTTGGTCCCCGGTATCAACGGGAGAGGAATCCCGAGAGGCCCCCTAGCAACTCGCCTAGGGACTGGCCTGTCCTGAGGCCACCAGGGCGGGTCCCTGAGGTCCCCGTCGTAACTCGAGAACACCTGCCGCAACTCGAGAAAATCCAGGAAGTTCTCCCTTCCAGGCGAGATGAGGCCTATTTCCGATGAGGCCTCTGGAGACTAATGACACCTAACCTCTGGAACTTCGAAAGGGTCTTTCACACCCTTGCTGCAACTCAAGAAGTTCACCGCCATACCCGTCTCCACTAGAGAGGAAGCACGATGGTCCCGCCCACATCCAGAGGAGCCCCGTTTCCCCCTCGTAGCTCGAGATGAGGGATCCTTTCCCTGCTTTCCACGGGAAAGAATTCCTGGCGTTCCCGTCGCATCTCAAGAGGAGGCACTCTCAACAGGAAAGGCGAGAGGAACTCCATGGTCGTACCACCATTCCAAGAGTCCCCCAGATGTCTCAGTCCATTCCAGAGGAACCTCTTTGCCCTGCACTGGCTCATCTTTCACGCCGAGGATCGACTCACACCACGGTGGCACGTGGGACAGCCCTGTGGGAAAGCCTCGAGGGAAAACAACAGATCCTTTGATCCACGCGACGGGAAGCGTGACATTGCTGCTACAGCCTGGAAGGAAAGTGCACGTGCATGCCCCCACTCGAGACGAGGCCTGACTCCCCTGGGGAGACTCCAGAAGTACCCAAAGATCCATGTCAGCCCCTGAGAGGAATCCTCGGTTCCGGCCCTGACTCCACACAAGGTTTTTGGCCCCGGTATCGACGGGAGAGGAATCCCGAGAGGCCCCCTAGCAACTCGCATGGGGACTGGCCTCTCCTGAGGCCACCAGGGCGGGTCCCTGAGGTCCCCGTCGTAACTCGAGAACACCTGCCGCAACTCGAGAAAATCCAGGAAGTTCTCCCTTCCAGGCGAGATGAGGCCTATTTCCGATGAGGCGTCTGGAGACTAATGACACCTAACCTCTGGAACTTCGAAAGGGTCTTTCACACCCTTGCTGCAACTCAAGAAGTTCACCGCCATACCCGTCTCCACTCGAGAGGAAGCACGATGGTCCCGCCCACATCCAGAGGAGCCCCGTTTCCCACTCGTAGCTCGAGATGAGGGATCCTTTCCCTGCTTTCAACGGGAAAGAATTCCCGGCGTTCCCGTCGCATATCAAGAGGAGGCACTCTCAACAGGAAAGGCGAGAGGAACTCCATGGTCGTACCACCATTCCAAGAGTCCCCCAGATGTCTCAGTCCATTCCAGAGGAAACTCTTTGCCATGCACTGGCTCATCTTTCACGCCGAGGATCGACTCACACCACGGTGGCACGTGGGACAGCCCTGTGGGAAAGCCTCGAGGGAAAGCCTCGAGGGAAAACCACAGATCCTTTGATCCACGCGACGGGAAGCGTGACATTGCTGCTACAGCCTGGAAGGAAAGCGCACGTGCATGCCCCCACTCGAGACGAGGCCTGACTCCCCTGGGGAGACTCCAGAAGTACCCAAAGATCCATGTCAGCCCCTGAGAGCAATCCTCGGTTCCGGCCCTGACTCCACTCAAGGTTTTTGGCCCCGGAATCGACGGGAGAGGAATCCCGAGAGGCCCCCTAGCAACTCGCATGGGGACTGGCCTCTCCTGAGGCCACCAGGGCGGGTCCCTGAGTTCCCCGTCGTAACTTAAGAACACCTGCCGCAACTCGAGAAAATCCAGGAAGTTCTCCCTTCCAGGCGAGATGAGGCCTATTTCCGATGAGGCGTCTGGAGACTAATGACACCTATCCTCTGGAACTTTGAAAGGGTCTTTCACACCCTTGCTGCAACTCAAGAAGTTCTCCGCCATACCCGTTTCCACTCGAGAGGAAGCACGATGGTCCCGCCCACATCCAGAGGAGCCCCGTTTTCCCCTCGGTGCTCGAGATGAGGGATCCTTTCCCTGCTTTCAACGGGAAAGAATTCCCGGCGTTCCCGTCGCATCTCAATAGGAGGCACTCTCAACAGGAAAGGCGAGAGGATCTCCATGGTCGTACCACCATTCCAAGAGTCCCCCAGATGTCTCAGTCCATTCCAGAGGAACCTCTTTGCCCTGCACTGGCTCATCTTTCACGCCGAGGATCGACTAACACCACGGTGGCACGTGGGACAGCCCTGTGGGAAAGCCTCGAGGGAAAGCCTCGAGGGAAAACCACAGATCCTTTGATCCACGCGACGGGAAGCGTGACATTGCTGCTACAGCCTGGAAGGAAAGCGCACGTGCATGCCCCCACTCGAGACGAGGCCTGACTCCCCTGGGGAGACTCCAGAAGTACCCAAAGATCCATGTCAGCCCCTGAGAGGAATCCTCGGTTCCGGCCCTGACTCCACACAAGGTTTTTGGCCCCGGTATCGACGGGAGAGGAATCCCGAGAGGCCCCCTAGCACATCGCATGGGGACTGGCCTCTCCTGAGGCCACCAGGGCGGGTCCCTGAGGTCCCCGTCGTAACTCGAGAACACCTGCCGCAACTCGAGAAAATCCAGGAAGTTCTCCCTTCCTGGCGAGATGAGACCTATTTCCGATGAGGCCTCTGGAGACTAATGACACCAAACCTCTGGAACTTCGAAAGGGTCTTTCACACCCTTGGTGCAACTCAAGAAGTTCACCGCCATACCCGTCTCCACTCGAGAGGAAGCACGATGGTCCCGCCCACATCCAGAGGAGCCCCGTTTCCCCCTCGTAGCTCGAGATGAGGGATCCTTTCCCTGCTTTCAACGGGAAAGAATTCCCTGCGTTCCCGTCGCATCTCAAGAGGAGGCACTCTCAACAGGAAAGGCGAGAGGAACTCCATGGTCGTACCACCATTCCAAGAGTCCCCCAGATGTCTCAGTCCATTCCAGAGGAATCTCTTTGCCCTGCACTGGCTCATCTTTCACGCCGAGGATCGACTCACACCACGGTGGCACGTGGGACAGCCCTGTGGGAAAGCCTCGAGGGAAAACCACAGATCCTTTGATCCACGCGACGGGAAGAGTGACATTGCTGCTACAGCCTGGAAGGAAAGTGCACGTGCATGCCCCCACTCGAGACGAGGCCTGACTCCCCTGGGGAGACTCCAGAAGTACCCAAAGATCCATGTCAGCCCCTGAGAGGAATCCTCGGTTCCGGCCCTGACTCCACACAAGGTTTTTGGCCCCGGTATCGACGGGAGAGGAATCCCGAGAGGCCCCCTAGCAACTCGCATGGGGACTGGCCTCTCCTGAGGCCACCAGGGCGGGTCCCTGAGGTCCCCGTCGTAACTCGAGAACACCTGCCGCAACTCGAGAAAATCCAGGAAGTTCTCCCTTCCAAGCGAGATGAGGCCTATTTCCGATGAGGCGTCTGGAGACTAATGACACCTAACCTCTGGAACTTCGAAAGGGTCTTTCACACCCTTGCTGCAACTCAAGAAGTTCACCGCCATACCCGTCTCCACTCGAGAGGAAGCCCGATGGTCCCGCCCACATCCAGAGGAGCCCCGTTTCCCCCTCGTAGCTCGAGATGAGGGATCCTTTCCCTGCTTTCAACGGGAAAGAATTCCCGGCGTTCCCGTCGCATCTCAAGAGGAGGCACTCTCAACAGGAAAGGCGAGAGGAACTCCATGGTCGTACCACCATTCCAAGAGTCCCCCAGATGTCTCAGTCCATTCCAGAGGAACCTCTTTGCCCTGCACTGGCTCATCTTTCACGCCGAGGATCGACTCACACCACGGTGGCACGTGGGACAGCCCTGTGGGAAAGCCTCGAGGGAAAGCCTCGAGGGAAAACCACAGATCCTTTGATCCACGTGACGGGAAGCGTGACATTGCTGCTACAGCCTGGAAGGAAAGCGCACGTGCATGCCCCCACTCGAGACGAGGCCTGACTCCCCTGGGGAGACTCCAGAAGTACCCAAAGATCCATGTCAGCCCCTGAGAGGAATCCTCGGTTCCGGCCCTGACTCCACTCAAGGTTTTTGGCCCCGGTATCGACGGGAGAGGAATCCCGAGAGGCCCCCTAGCAACTCGCATGGGGACTGGCCTCTCCTGAGGCCACCAGGGCGGGTCCCTGAGTTCCCCGTCGTAACTTAAGAACACCTGCCGCAACTCGAGAAAATCCAGGAAGTTCTCCCTTCCAGGCGAGATGAGGCCTATTTCCGATGAGGCGTCTGGAGACTAATGACACCTAACCTCTGGAACTTCGAAAGGGTCTTTCACAGCCTTGCTGCAACTCAAGAAGTTCACCACCATACCCGTCTCCACTCGAGAGGAAGCACGATGGTCCCGCCCACATCCAGAGGAGCCCCGTTTCCCCCTCGTAGCTCGAGATGAGGGATCCTTTCCCTGCTTTCAACGGGAAAGAATTCCCGGCGTTCCCGTCGCATCTCAAGAGGAGGCACTCTCAACAGGAAAGGCGAGAGGAACTCCATGGTCGTACCACCATTCCAAGAGTCCCCCAGATGTCTCAGTCCATTCCAGAGGAACCTCTTTGCCCTGCACTGGCTCATCTTTCACGCCGGGGATCGACTCACACCACGGTGGCACGTGGGACAGCCCTGTGGGAAAGCCTCGAGGGAAAACCACAGATCCTTTGATCCACGCGACGGGAAGCGTGACATTGCTGCTACAGCCTGGAAGGAAAGCGCACGTGCATGCCCCCACTCGAGACGAGGCCTGACTCCCCTGGGGAGACTCCAGAAGTACCCAAAGATCCATGTCAGCCCCTGAGAAGAATCCTCGGTTCCGGCCCTGACTCCACACAAGGTTTTTGGCCCCGGTATCGACGGGAGAGGAATCCCGAGAGGCCCCCTAGCAACTCGCATGGGGACTGGCCTCTCCTGAGGCCACCAGGGCGGGTCCCTGAGGTCCCCGTCGTAACTCGAGAACACCTGCCTCAACTCGAGAAAATCCAGGAAGTTCTCCCTTCCAGGCGAGATGAGGCCTATTTCCGATGAGGCCTCTGGAGACTAATGACACCTAACCTCTGGAACTTCGAAAGGGTCTTTCACACCCTTGCTGCAACTCAAGAAGTTCACCGCCATACCCGTCTCCACTCGAGAGGAAGCACGATGGTCCCGCCCACATCCAGAGGAGCCCCGTTTCCCCCTCGTAGCTCGAGATGAGGGATCCTTTCCCTGCTTTCAACGGGAAAGAATTCCCGGCGTTCCCGTCGCATCTCAAGAGGAGGCACTCTCAACAGGAAAGGCGAGAGGAACTCCATGTTCGTACCACCATTCCAAGAGTCCCCCAGATGTCTCAGTCCATTTCAGAGGAACCTCTTTGCCCTGCACTGGCTCATCTTTCACGCCGAGGATCGACTCACACCACGGTGGCACGTGGGACAGCCCTGTGGGAAAGCCTCGAGGGAAAGCCTCGAGGGAAAACCACAGATCCTTTGATCCACGCGACGGGAAGCGTGACATTGCTGCTACAGCCTGGAAGGAAAGCGCACATGCATGCCCCCACTCGAGACGAGGCCTGACTCCCCTGGGGAGACTCCAGAAGTACCCAATGATCCATGTCAGCCCCTGAGAAGAATCCTCGGTTCCGGCCCTGACTCCACACAAGCTTTTTGGCCCCGGTATCGACGGGAGAGGAATCCCGAGAGACCCCCTAGCAACTCGCATGGGGACTGGCCTCTCCTGAGGCCACCAGGGCGGGTCCCTGAGGTCCCCGTCGTAACTCGAGAACACCTGCCGCAACTCGAGAAAATCCAGGAAGTTCTCCCTTCCAGGCGAGATGAGGCCTATTTCCGATGAGGACTCTGGAGACTATTGACACCAAACCTCTGGAACTTCGAAAGGGTCTTTCACACCCTTGCTGCAACTCAAGAAGTTCACCGCCATACCCGTCTCCACTCGAGAGGAAGCACGATGGTCCCGCCCACATCCAGAGGAGCCCCGTTTCCCCCTCGTAGCTCGAGATGAGGGATCCTTTCCCTGGTTTCAACGGGAAAGAATTCCCGGCGTTCCCGTCGCATCTCAAGAGGAGGCACTCTCAACAGGAAAGGCGAGAGGAACTCCATGGTCGTACCACCATTCCAAGAGTCCCCCAGATGTCTCAGTCCATTCCAGAGGAACCTCTTTGCCCTGCACTGGCTCATCTTTCACGCCGAGAATCGACTCACACCACGGTGGCACGTGGGACAGCCCTGTGGGAAAGCCTCGAGGGAAAGCCTCGAGGGAAAACCACAGATCCTTTGATCCACGCGACGGGAAGCGTGACATTGCTGCTACAGCCTGGAAGGAAAGCGCACGTGCATGCCCCCACTCGAGACGAGGCCTGACTCCCCTGGGGAGACTCCAGAAGTACCCAAAGATCCTTGTCAGCCCCTGAGAGGAATCCTCGGTTCCGGCCCTGACTCCACACAAGCTTTTTGGCCCCGGTATCGACGGGAGAGGAATCCCGAGAGGCCCCCTAGCAACTCGCATGGGGACTGGCCTCTCCTGAGGCCACCAGGGCCGGTCCCTGAGGTCCCCGTCGTTACTCGAGAACACCTGCCACAACTCGAGAAAATCCAGGAAGTTCTCCCTTCCAGGCGAGATGAGGCTTATTTCCGATGAGGCGTCTGGAGACTAATGACACCTAACCTCTGGAACTTCGAAAGGGTCTTTCACACCCTTGCTGCAACTCAAGAAGTTCACCACCATACCCGTCTCCACTCGAGAGGAAGCACGATGGTCCCAACCACATCCAAAGGAGCCCCGTTTCCCCCTCGTAGCTCGAGATGAGGGATCCTTTCCCTGCTTTCAACGGGAAAGAATTCCCTGCGTTCCCGTCGCATCTCAAGAGGAAGCACTCTCAACAGGAAACGCGAGAGGAACTCCATGGTCGTACCACCATTCCAAGAGTCCCCCAGATGTCTCAGTCAATTCCAGAGGAAGCTCTTTGCCCTGCACTGGCTCATCTTTCACGCCGAGGATCGACTCACACCACGGTGGCACGTGGGACAGCCCTGTGGGAAAGCCTCGAGGGAAAGCCTCGAGGGAAAACCACAGATCCTTTGATCCACGTGACGGGAAGCGTGACATTGCTGCTACAGCCTGGAAGGAAAGCGCACGTGCATGCCCCCACTCGAGACGAGGCCTGACTCCCCTGGGGAGACTCCAGAAGTAACCAAAGATCCATGTCAGCCCCTGAGAGGAATCCTCGGTTCCGGCCCTGACTCCACTCAAGGTTTTTGGCCCCGGTATCGACGGGAGAGGAATCCCGAGAGGCCCCCTAGCAACTCGCATGGGGACTGGCCTCTCCTGAGGCCACCAGGGCGGGTCCCTGAGTTCCCCGTCGTAACTTAAGAACACCTGCCGCAACTCGAGAAAATCCAGGAAGTTCTCCCTTCCAGGCGAGATGAGGCCTATTTCCGATGAGGCGTCTGGAGACTAATGACACCTAACCTCTGGAACTTCGAAAGGGTCTTTCACAGCCTTGCTGCAACTCAAGAAGTTCACCACCATACCCGTCTCCACTAGAGAGGAAGCACGATGGTCCCGCCCACATCCAGAGGAGCCCCGTTTCCCCCTCGTAGCTCGAGATGAGGGATCCTTTCCCTGCTTTCAACGGGAAAGAATTCCCGGCGTTCCCGTCGCATCTCAAGAGGAGGCACTCTCAACAGGAAAGGCGAGAGGAACTCCATGGTCGTACCACCATTCCAAGAGTCCCCCAGATGTATCAGTCCATTCCAGAGGAACCTCTTTGCCCTGCACTGGCTCATCTTTCACGCCGAGGATCGACTCACACCACGGTGGCACGTGGGACAGCCCTGTGGGAAAGCCTCGAGGGAAAGCCTCGAGGGAAAACCACAGATCCTTTGATCCACGCGACGGGAAGCGTGACATTGCTGCTACAGCCTGGAAGGAAAGCGCACGTGCATGCCCCCACTCGAGACGAGGCCTGACTCCCCTGGGGAGACTCCAGAAGTACCCAAAGATCCATGTCAGCCCCTGAGAGGAATCCTCGGTTCCGGCCCTGACTCCACACAAGGTTTTTGGCCCCGGTATCAACGGGAGAGGAATCCCGAGAGGCCCCCTAGCAACTCGCCTAGGGACTGGCCTTTCCTGAGGCCACCAGGGCGGGTCCCTGAGGTCCCCGTCGTAACTCGAGAACACCTGCCGCAACTCGAGAAAATCCAGGAAGTTCTCCCTTCCAGGCGAGATGAGGCCTATTTCCGATGAGGCCTCTGGAGACTAATGACACCTAACCTCTGGAACTTCGAAAGGGTCTTTCACACCCTTGCTGCAACTCAAGAAGTTCACCGCCATACCCGTCTCCACTAGAGAGGAAGCACGATGGTCCCGCCCACATCCAGAGGAGCCCCGTTTCCCCCTCGTAGCTCGAGATGAGGGATCCTTTCCCTGCTTTCAACGGGAAAGAATTCCCGGCGTTCCCGTCGCATCTCAAGAGGAGGCACTCTCAACAGGAAAGGCGAGAGGAACTCCATGGTCGTACCACCACTCCAAGAGTCCCCCAGATGTCTCAGTCCATTCCAGAGGAACCTCTTTGCCCTGCACTGGCTCATCTTACACGCCGAGGATCGACTCACACCACGGTGGCACGTGGGACAGCCCTGTGGGAAAGCCTCGAGGGAAAGCCTCGAGGGAAAACCACAGATCCTTTGATCCACGTGACGGGAAGCGTGACATTGCTGCTACAGCCTGAAAGGAAAGCGCACGTGCATGCCCCCACTCGAGACGAGGCCTGACTCCACTGGGGAGACTCCAGAAGTACCCAAAGATCCATGTCAGCCCCTGAGAGGAATCCTCGGTTCCGGCCCTGACTCCACACAAGCTTTTTGGCCCCGGTATCGACGGGAGAGGAATCCCGAGAGGCCCCCTAGCAACTCGCATGGGGACTGGCCTCTCCTGAGGCCACCAGGGCGGGTCCCTGAGGTCCCCGTCGAAACTCGAGAACACCTGCCGCAACTCGAGAAAATCCAGGAAGTTCTCCCTTCCAGGCGAGATGAGGCCTATTTCCGATGAGGCCTCTGGAGACTAATGACACCTAAACTCTGGAACTTCGAAAGGGTCTTTCACACCCTTGCTGCAACTCAAGAAGTTCACCGCCATACCCGTCTCCACTCGAGAGGAAGCACGATGGTCCCGCCCACATCCAGAGGAGCCCCGTTTCCCCCTCGTAGCTCGAGATGAGGGATCCTTTCCCTACTTTCAACGGGAAAGAATTCCCGGCGTTCCCGTCGCATCTCAAGAGGAGGCACTCTCAACAGGAAAGGCGAGAGGAACTCCATGGTCGTACCACCATTCCAAGAGTCCCCCATGTGTCTCAGTCCATTCCAGAGGAACCTCTTTGCCCTGCACTGGCTCATCTTTCACGCCCAGGATTGACTCACACCACGGTGGCACGTGGGACAGCCCTGTGGGAAAGCCTCGAGGGAAAGCCTCGAGGGAAAACCACAGATCCTTTGATCCACGCGACGGGAAGCGTGACATTGCTGCTACAGCCTGGAAGGAAAGTGCACGTGCATACCCCCACTCGAGACGAGGCCTGACTCCCCTGGGGAGACTCCAGAAGTACCCAAAGATCCATGTCAGCCCCTGAGAGGAATCCTCGGTTCCGGCCCTGACTCCACACAAGGTTTTTGGCCCCGGTATCAACGGGAGAGGAATCCCGAGAGGCCCCCTAGCAACTCGCATAGGGACTTGCCTCTCCTGAGGCCACCAGGGCGGGTCCCTGAGGTCCCCGTCGTAACTCGAGAACACCTGCCGCAACTCGAGAAAATCCAGGAAGTTCTCCCTTCCAAGCGAGATGAGGCCTATTTCCGATGAGGCCTCTGGAGACTAATGACACCTAAACTCTGGAACTTCGAAAGGGTCTTTCACACCCTTGCTGCAACTCAAGAAGTTCACCGCCATACCCGTCTCCACTCGAGAGGAAGCACGATGGTCCCGCCCACATCCAGAGGAGCCCCGTTTCCCCCTCGTAGCTCCAGATGAGGGATCCTTTCCCTGCTTTCAACGGGAAAGAATTCCCGGCGTTCCCGTCGCATCTCAAGAGGAGGCACTCTCAACAGGAAAGGCGAAAGGAACTCCATGGTAGTACCACCATTCCAAGAGTCCCCCAGATGTCTCAGTCCATTCCAGAGGAACCTCTTTGCCCTGCACTGGCTCATCTTTCACGCCGAGGATCGACTCACACCACGGTGGCACGTGGGACAGCCCTGTGGGAAAGCCTCGAGGGAAAGCCTCGAGGGAAAACCACAGATCCTTTGATCCACGTGACGGGAAGCGTGATATTGCTGCTACAGCCTGGAAGGAAAGCGCACGTGCATGCCCCCACTCGAGACGAGGCCTGACTCCCCTGGGGAGACTCCAGAAGTACCCAAAGATCTATGTCAGCCCCTGAGAGGAATCCTCGGTTCCGGCCCTGACTCCACTCAAGGTTTTTGGCCCCGGTATCGACGGGAGAGGAATCCCGAGAGGCCCCCTAGCAACTCGCATGGGGACTGGCCTCTCCTGAGGCCACCAGGGCGGGTCCCTGAGTTCCCCGTCGTAACTTAAGAACACCTGCCGCAACTCGAGAAAATCCAGGAAGTTCTCCCTTCCAGGCGAGATGAGGCCTATTTCCGATGAGGCGTCTGGAGACTAATGACACCTAACCTCTGGAACTTTGAAAGGGTCTTTCACACCCTTGCTGCAACTCAAGAAGTTCTCCGCCATACCCGTCTCCACTCGAGAGGAAGCACGATGGTCCCGCCCACATCCAGAGGAGCCCCGTTTTCCCCTCGGTGCTCGAGATGAGGGATCCTTTCCCTGCTTTCAACGGGAAAGAATTCCCGGCGTTCCCGTCGCATCTCAAGAGGAGGCACTCTCAACAGGAAAGGCGAGAGGATCTCCATGGTCGTACCACCATTCCAAGAGTCCCCCAGATGTCTCAGTCCATTCCAGAGGAACCTCTTTGCCCTGCACTGGCTCATCTTTCACGCCGAGGATCGACTCACACCACGGTGGCACGTGGGACAGCCCTGTGGGAAAGCCTCGAGGGAAAGCCTCGAGGGAAAACCACAGATCCTTTGATCCACGTGACGGGAAGCGTGACATTGCTGCTACAGCCTGGAAGGAAAGCGCACGTGCATGCCCCCACTCGAGACGAGGCCTGACTCCCCTGGGGAGACTCCAGAAGTAACCAAAGATCCATGTCAGCCCCTGAGAGGAATCCTCGGTTCCGGCCCTGACTCCACTCAAGGTTTTTGGCCCCGGTATCGACGGGAGAGGAATCCCGAGAGGCCCCCTAGCAACTCGCATGGGGACTGGCCTCTCCTGAGGCCACCAGGGCGGGTCCCTGAGTTCCCCGTCGTAACTTAAGAACACCTGCCGCAACTCGAGAAAATCCAGGAAGTTCTCCCTTCCAGGCGAGATGAGGCCTATTTCCGATGAGGCGTCTGGAGACTAATGACACCTAACCTCTGGAACTTCGAAAGGGTCTTTCACAGCCTTGCTGCAACTCAAGAAGTTCACCACCATACCCGTCTCCACTAGAGAGGAAGCACGATGGTCCCGCCCACATCCAGAGGAGCCCCGTTTCCCCCTCGTAGCTCGAGATGAGGGATCCTTTCCCTGCTTTCAACGGGAAAGAATTCCCGGCGTTCCCGTCGCATCTCAAGAGGAGGCACTCTCAACAGGAAAGGCGAGAGGAACTCCATGGTCGTACCACCATTCCAAGAGTCCCCCAGATGTATCAGTCCATTCCAGAGGAACCTCTTTGCCCTGCACTGGCTCATCTTTCACGCCGAGGATCGACTCACACCACGGTGGCACGTGGGACAGCCCTCTGGGAAAGCCTCGAGGGAAAGCCTCGAGGGAAAACCACAGATCCTTTGATCCACGCGACGGGAAGCGTGACATTGCTGCTACAGCCTGGAAGGAAAGCGCACGTGCATGCCCCCACTCGAGACGAGGCCTGACTCCCCTGGGGAGACTCCAGAAGTACCCAAAGATCCATGTCAGCCCCTGAGAGGAATCCTCGGTTCCGACCCTGACTCCACACAAGCTTTTTGGCCCCGGTATCGACGGGAGAGGAATCCCGAGAGGCCCCCTAGCAACTCGCATGGGGACTGGCCTCTCCTGAGGCCACCAGGGCGGGTCCCTGAGGTCCCCGTCGAAACTCGAGAACACCTGCCGCAACTCGAGAAAATCCAGGAAGTTCTCCCTTCCAGGCGAGATGAGGCCTATTTCCGATGAGGCCTCTGGAGACTAATGACACCTAAACTCTGGAACTTCGAAAGGGTCTTTCACACCCTTGCTGCAACTCAAGAAGTTCACCGCCATACCCGTCTCCACTCGAGAGGAAGCACGATGGTCCCGCCCACATCCAGAGGAGCCCCGTTTCCCCCTCGTAGCTCGAGATGAGGGATCCTTTCCCTACTTTCAACGGGAAAGAATTCCCGGCGTTCCCGTCGCATCTCAAGAGGAGGCACTCTCAACAGGAAAGGCGAGAGGAACTCCATGGTCGTACCACCATTCCAAGAGTCCCCCAGATGTCTCAGTCCATTCCAGAGGAACCTCTTTGCCCTGCACTGGCTCATCTTTCACGCCCAGGATTGACTCACACCACGGTGGCACGTGGGACAGCCCTGTGGGAAAGCCTCGAGGGAAAGCCTCGAGGGAAAACCACAGATCCTTTGATCCACGCGACGGGAAGCGTGACATTGCTGCTACAGCCTGGAAGGAAAGTGCACGTGCATACCCCCACTCGAGACGAGGCCTGACTCCCCTGGGGAGACTCCAGAAGTACCCAAAGATCCATGTCAGCCCCTGAGAGGAATCCTCGGTTCCGGCCCTGACTCCACACAAGGTTTTTGGCCCCGGTATCAACGGGAGAGGAATCCCGAGAGGCCCCCTAGCAACTCGCATAGGGACTTGCCTCTCCTGAGGCCACCAGGGCGGGTCCCTGAGGTCCCCGTCGTAACTCGAGAACACCTGCCGCAACTCGAGAAAATCCAGGAAGTTCTCCCTTCCAAGCGAGATGAGGCCTATTTCCGATGAGGCCTCTGGAGACTAATGACACCTAAACTCTGGAACTTCGAAAGGGTCTTTCACACCCTTGCTGCAACTCAAGAAGTTCACCGCCATACCCGTCTCCACTCGAGAGGAAGCACGATGGTCCCGCCCACATCCAGAGGAGCCCCGTTTCCCCCTCGTAGCTCCAGATGAGGGATCCTTTCCCTGCTTTCAACGGGAAAGAATTCCCGGCGTTCCCGTCGCATCTCAAGAGGAGGCACTCTCAACAGGAAAGGCGAAAGGAACTCCATGGTAGTACCACCATTCCAAGAGTCCCCCAGATGTCTCAGTCCATTCCAGAGGAACCTCTTTGCCCTGCACTGGCTCATCTTTCACGCCGAGGATCGACTCACACCACGGTGGCACGTGGGACAGCCCTGTGGGAAAGCCTCGAGGGAAAGCCTCGAGGGAAAACCACAGATCCTTTGATCCACGTGACGGGAAGCGTGATATTGCTGCTACAGCCTGGAAGGAAAGCGCACGTGCATGCCCCCACTCGAGACGAGGCCTGACTCCCCTGGGGAGACTCCAGAAGTACCCAAAGATCTATGTCAGCCCCTGAGAGGAATCCTCGGTTCCGGCCCTGACTCCACTCAAGGTTTTTGGCCCCGGTATCGACGGGAGAGGAA
Organism: Capricornis sumatraensis; assembly: GCF_032405125.1. Taxonomy (NCBI): domain Eukaryota; kingdom Metazoa; phylum Chordata; class Mammalia; order Artiodactyla; family Bovidae; genus Capricornis; species Capricornis sumatraensis. The sequence goes on from NW_027184627.1 coordinate 3,338,178, forward strand.
TAACGAGAGGCCCCCTAGCAACTCGCATGGGGACTGGCCTCTCCTGAGGCCACCAGGGCGGGTCCCTGAGTTCCCCGTCGTAACTTAAGAACACCTGCCGCAACTCGAGAAAATCCAGGAAGTTCTCCCTTCCAGGCGAGATGAGGCCTATTTCCGATGAGGCGTCTGGAGACTAATGACACCTAACCTCTGGAACTTTGAAAGGGTCTTTCACACCCTTGCTGCAACTCAAGAAGTTCTCCGCCATACCCGTCTCCACTCGAGAGGAAGCACGATGGTCCCGCCCACATCCAGAGGAGCCCCGTTTTCCCCTCGGTGCTCGAGATGAGGGATCCTTTCCCTGCTTTCAACGGGAAAGAATTCCCGGCGTTCCCGTCGCATCTCAAGAGGAGGCACTCTCAACAGGAAAGGCGAGAGGATCTCCATGGTCGTACCACCATTCCAAGAGTCCCCCAGATGTCTCAGTCCATTCCAGAGGAACCTCTTTGCCCTGCACTGGCTCATCTTTCACGCCGAGGATCGACTCACACCACGGTGGCACGTGGGACAGCCCTGTGGGAAAGCCTCGAGGGAAAGCCTCGAGGGAAAACCACAGATCCTTTGATCCACGCGACGAGAAGCGTGACATTGCTACTACAGCCTGGAAGGAAAGCGCACGTGCATGCCCCCACTCGAGACGAGGCCTGACTCCCCTGGGGAGACTCCAGAAGTACCCAAAGATCCATGTCAGCCCCTGAGAAGAATCCTCGGTTCCGGCCCTGACTCCACACAAGGTTTTTGGCCCCGGTATCGACGGGGGAGGAATCCCGAGAGGGCCCCTAACAACTCGCATGGGGACTGGCCTCTCCTGAGGCCACCAGGGCGGGTCCCTGAGGTCCCCGTCGTAACTCGAGAACATCTGCCGCAAATCGAGAAAATCCAGGAAGTTCTCCCTTCCAGGCGAGATGAGGCCTATTTCCGATGAGGCGTCTGGAGACTAATGACACCTAACCTCTGGAACTTCGAAAGGGTCTTTCACACCCTTGCTGCAACTCAAGAAGTTCACCGCCATACCCGTGTCCACTCAAGAGGAAGCACGATGGTCCCGCCCACATCCAGAGGAGCCCCGTTTCGCCCTCGTAGCTCGAGATGAGGGATCCTTTCCCTGCTTTCAACGGGAAAGAATTCCCGGCGTTCCCGTCGCATCTCAAGAGGAGGCACTCTCAACAGGAAAGGCGAGAGGAACTCCATGGTCGTACCACCATTCCAAGAGTCCCCCAGATGTCTCAGTCCATTCCAGAGGAACCTCTTTGCCCTGCACTGGCTCATTTTTCACGCCGAGAATCGATTCACACCACGGTGTCACGTGGGATAGCCCTGTGGGAAATCCTCGAGGGAAAGCCTCGAGCAAAAACCGCAGATCCTTTGATCCAAGCGACGGGAAGCGTGACATTGCTGATACAGCCTGGAAGGAAAGTGCACGTGCATGCCCCCACACGAGACGAGGCCTGTCTCCCCTGGCGAGTCTCCAGAAGTACCCAAAGATCCATATCAGTCCCTGAGAGGAATCCTCGGTTCCGGCCCTGACTCCACACAAGGTTTTTGGCCCCGGTATCGACGGGAGAGGAATCCCGAGGGGCCCCCTAGCAACACGCATAGGGACTGGCCTCTCCTGAGGCCAACAGGGCGGGTCCCTGAGGTCCCCGTCGTAACTCGAGAACACCTGCCGCAACTCGAGAAAATCAAGGAAGTTCTCCCTTCCAGGCGAGATGAGGCCTATTTCCGATGAGGCGTCTGGAGACTAATGACACCTACCTCTGGAACTTCGAAAGGGTCTTTCACACCCTTGCTGCAACTCAAGAAGTTCACCGCCATACCCGTCTCCACTCGAGAGAAAGCACGATGGTCCCGCCCACATCCAGAGGAGCCCCGTTTCCCCCTCGTAGCTCGAGATGAGGGATCCTTTCCCTGCTTTCAACGGCAAAAAATTCCCGGCGTTCCCGTCGCATCTCAAGAGGAGGCACTCTCAACAGGAAAGGCGAGAGGAACTCCATGGTCGTACCACCATTCCAAGAGTCCCCCAGATGTCTCAGTCCATTCCAGAGGAACCTCTTTGCCCTGCACTGGCTCATCTTTCACGCCGAGGATCGACTCACACCACGGTGGCACGTGGGACAGCCCTGTGGGAAAGCCTTGAGGGAAAACCACACATCATTTGATCCACGCGACGGGAAGCGTGACATTGCTGCTACAGCCTGGAAGGAAAGTGCACGTGCATGCCCCCACTCGAGACGAGGCCTGACTCCCCTGGGGAGACTCCAGAAGTACCCAAAGATCCATTTCAGCCCCTGAGAGGAATCCTCGGTTCCGGCCCTGACTCCACACAAGGGTTTTGGCCCCGGTATCGACGGGAGAGGAATCCCGAGAGGCCCCCTAGCAACTCGCATAGGGACTGGCCTCTCCTGAGGCCACGAGGGCGGGTCCCTGAGGTCCCCGTCGTAACTCGAGAACACCTGCCGCAACTCGAGAAAATCCAGGAAGTTCTCCCTTCCAGGCGAAATGAGGCCTATTTCCGATGAGGCGTCTGGAGACTAATGACACCTTACCTCTGGAACTTCGAAAGGGTCTTTCACAGCCTTGCTGCAACTCAAGAAGTTCACCACCATACCCGTCTCCACTAGAGAGGAAGCACGATGGTCCCGCCCACATCCAGAGGAGCCCCGTTTCCCCCTCGTAGCTCGAGATGAGGGATCCTTTCCCTGCTTTAAACGGGAAAGTATTCCCGGCGTTCCCGTCGCATCTCAAGAGGAGGCACTCTCAACAGGAAAGGCGAGAGGAACTCCATGGTCGTACCACCATTCCAAGAGTCCCCCAGATGTCTCAGTCCATTCCAGAGGAACCTCTTTGCCCTGCACTGGCTCATCTTTCACGCCCAGGATTGACTCACACCACGGTGGCACGTGGGACAGCCCTGTGGGAAAGCCTCGAGGGAAAGCCTCGAGGGAAAACCACAGATCCTTTGATCCACGCGACAGGAAGCGTGACATTGCTGCTACAGCCTGGAAGGAAAGCGCACGTGCATGCCCCCACTCGAGACGAGGCCTGACTCCCCTGGGGAGACTCCAGAAGTACCCAAAGATCCATGTCAGCCCCTGAGAGGAATCCTCGGTTCCGGCCCTGACTCCACAAAAGGTTTTTGGCCCCGGTATCAACGAGAGAGGAATCCGAGAGGCCCCCTAGCAACTCGCCTAGGGACTGTCCTCTCCTGAGGCCACCAGGGCGGGTCCCTGAGGTCCCCGTCGTAACTCGAGAACACCTGCCGCAACTCGAGAAAATCCAGGAAGTTCTCCCTTCCAGGCGAGATGAGGCCTATTTCCGATGAGGCCTCTGGAGACTAATGACACCTAACCTCTGGAACTTCGAAAGGTTCTTTCACACCCTTGGTGCAACTCAAGAAGTTCACCGCCATACCCGTCTCCACTCGAGAGGAAGCACGATGGTCCCGCCCACATCCAGAGGAGCCCCGTTTCCCCCTCGTAGCTCGAGATGAGGGATCCTTTCCCTGCTTTCAACGGGAAAGAATTCCCGGCGTTCCCGTCGCATATCAAGAAGAGGCACTCTCAACAGGAAAGGCGAGAGGAACTCCATGGTCGTACCACCATTCCAAGAGTCCCCCAGATGTCTCAGGCCATTCCAGAGGAAACTCTTTGCCCTGCACTGGCTCATCTTTCACGCCGAGGATCGACTCACACCACGGTGGCACGTGGGACAGCCCTGTGGGAAAGCCTCGAGGGAAAGCCTCGAGGGAAAACCACAGATCCTTTGATCCACGTGACGGGAAGCGTGATATTGCTGCTACAGCCTGGAAGGAAAGCGCACGTGCATGCCCCCACTCGAGACGAGGCCTGACTCCCCTGGGGAGACTCCAGAAGTACCCAAAGATCTATGTCAGCCCCTGAGAGGAATCCTCGGTTCCGGCCCTGACTCCACTCAAGGTTTTTGGCCCCGGTATCGACGGGAGAGGAATCCCGAGAGGCCCCCTAGCAACTCGCATGGGGACTGGCCTCTCCTGAGGCCACCAGGGCGGGTCCCTGAGTTCCCCGTCGTAACTTAAGAACACCTGCCGCAACTCGAGAAAATCCAGGAAGTTCTCCCTTCCAGGCGAGATGAGGCCTATTTCCGATGAGGCGTCTGGAGACTAATGACACCTAACCTCTGGAACTTTGAAAGGGTCTTTCACACCCTTGCTGCAACTCAAGAAGTTCTCCGCCATACCCGTCTCCACTCGAGAGGAAGCACGATGGTCCCGCCCACATCCAGAGGAGCCCCGTTTTCCCCTCGGTGCTCGAGATGAGGGATCCTTTCCCTGCTTTCAACGGGAAAGAATTCCCGGCGTTCCCGTCGCATCTCAAGAGGAGGCACTCTCAACAGGAAAGGCGAGAGGATCTCCATGGTCGTACCACCATTCCAAGAGTCCCCCAGATGTCTCAGTCCATTCCAGAGGAACCTCTTTGCCCTGCACTGGCTCATCTTTCACGCCGAGGATCGACTCACACCACGGTGGCACGTGGGACAGCCCTGTGGGAAAGCCTCGAGGGAAAGCCTCGAGGGAAAACCACAGATCCTTTGATCCACGCGACGAGAAGCGTGACATTGCTACTACAGCCTGGAAGGAAAGCGCACGTGCATGCCCCCACTCGAGACGAGGCCTGACTCCCCTGGGGAGACTCCAGAAGTACCCAAAGATCCATGTCAGCCCCTGAGAAGAATCCTCGGTTCCGGCCCTGACTCCACACAAGGTTTTTGGCCCCGGTATCGACGGGAGACGAATCCCGAGAGGGCCCCTAACAACTCGCATGGGGACTGGCCTCTCCTGAGGCCACCAGGGCGGGTCCCTGAGGTCCCCGTCGTAACTCGAGAACACCTGCCGCAAATCGAGAAAATCCAGGAAGTTCTCCCTTCCAGGCGAGATGAGGCCTATTTCCGATGAGGCGTCTGGAGACTAATGACACCTAACCTCTGGAACTTCGAAAGGGTCTTTCACACCCTTGCTGCAACTCAAGAAGTTCACCGCCATACCCGTGTCCACTCAAGAGGAAGCACGATGGTCCCGCCCACATCCAGAGGAGCCCCGTTTCCCCCTCGTAGCTCGAGATGAGGGATCCTTTCCCTGCTTTCAACGGGAAAGAATTCCCGGCGTTCCCGTCGCATCTCAAGAGGAGGCACTCTCAACAGGAAAGGCGAGAGGAACTCCATGGTCGTACCACCATTCCAAGAGTCCCCCAGATGTCTCAGTCCATTCCAGAGGAACCTCTTTGCCCTGCACTGGCTCATTTTTCACGCCGAGAATCGATTCACACCACGGTGTCACGTGGGATAGCCCTGTGGGAAATCCTCGAGGGAAAGCCTCGAGCAAAAACCGCAGATCCTTTGATCCAAGCGACGGGAAGCGTGACATTGCTGATACAGCCTGGAAGGAAAGTGCACGTGCATGCCCCCACACGAGACGAGGCCTGTCTCCCCTGGCGAGTCTCCAGAAGTACCCAAAGATCCATATCAGTCCCTGAGAGGAATCCTCGGTTCCGGCCCTGACTCCACACAAGGTTTTTGGCCCCGGTATCGACGGGAGAGGAATCCCGAGGGGCCCCCTAGCAACACGCATAGGGACTGGCCTCTCCTGAGGCCAACAGGGCGGGTCCCTGAGGTCCCCGTCGTAACTCGAGAACACCTGCCGCAACTCGAGAAAATCAAGGAAGTTCTCCCTTCCAGGCGAGATGAGGCCTATTTCCGATGAGGCGTCTGGAGACTAATGACACCTACCTCTGGAACTTCGAAAGGGTCTTTCACACCCTTGCTGCAACTCAAGAAGTTCACCGCCATACCCGTCTCCACTCGAGAGAAAGCACGATGGTCCCACCCACATCCAGAGGAGCCCCGTTTCCCCCTCGTAGCTCGAGATGAGGGATCCTTTCCCTGCTTTCAACGGCAAAAAATTCCCGGCGTTCCCGTCGCATCTCAAGAGGAGGCACTCTCAACAGGAAAGGCGAGAGGAACTCCATGGTCGTACCACCATTCCAAGAGTCCCCCAGATGTCTCAGTCCATTCCAGAGGAACCTCTTTGCCCTGCACTGGCTCATCTTTCACGCCGAGGATCGACTCACACCACGGTGGCACGTGGGACAGCCCTGTGGGAAAGCCTTGAGGGAAAACCACACATCATTTGATCCACGCGACGGGAAGCGTGACATTGCTGCTACAGCCTGGAAGGAAAGTGCACGTGCATGCCCCCACTCGAGACGAGGCCTGACTCCCCTGGGGAGACTCCAGAAGTACCCAAAGATCCATTTCAGCCCCTGAGAGGAATCCTCGGTTCCGGCCCTGACTCCACACAAGGGTTTTGGCCCCGGTATCGACGGGAGAGGAATCCCGAGAGGCCCCCTAGCAACTCGCATAGGGACTGGCCTCTCCTGAGGCCACGAGGGCGGGTCCCTGAGGTCCCCGTCGTAACTCGAGAACACCTGCCGCAACTCGAGAAAATCCAGGAAGTTCTCCCTTCCAGGCGAAATGAGGCCTATTTCCGATGAGGCGTCTGGAGACTAATGACACCTTACCTCTGGAACTTCGAAAGGGTCTTTCACAGCCTTGCTGCAACTCAAGAAGTTCACCACCATACCCGTCTCCACTAGAGAGGAAGCACGATGGTCCCGCCCACATCCAGAGGAGCCCCGTTTCCCCCTCGTAGCTCGAGATGAGGGATCCTTTCCCTGCTTTAAACGGGAAAGTATTCCCGGCGTTCCCGTCGCATCTCAAGAGGAGGCACTCTCAACAGGAAAGGCGAGAGGAACTCCATGGTCGTACCACCATTCCAAGAGTCCCCCAGATGTCTCAGTCCATTCCAGAGGAACCTCTTTGCCCTGCACTGGCTCATCTTTCACGCCCAGGATTGACTCACACCACGGTGGCACGTGGGACAGCCCTGTGGGAAAGCCTCGAGGGAAAGCCTCGAGGGAAAACCACAGATCCTTTGATCCACGCGACAGGAAGCGTGACATTGCTGCTACAGCCTGGAAGGAAAGCGCACGTGCATGCCCCCACTCGAGACGAGGCCTGACTCCCCTGGGGAGACTCCAGAAGTACCCAAAGATCCATGTCAGCCCCTGTGAGGAATCCTCGGTTCCGGCCCTGACTCCACAAAAGGTTTTTGGCCCCGGTATCAACGAGAGAGGAATCCGAGAGGCCCCCTAGCAACTCGCCTAGGGACTGGCCTCTCCTGAGGCCACCAGGGCGGGTCCCTGAGGTCCCCGTCGTAACTCGAGAACACCTGCCGCAACTCGAGAAAATCCAGGAAGTTCTCCCTTCCAGGCGAGATGAGGCCTATTTCCGATGAGGCCTCTGGAGACTAATGACACCTAACCTCTGGAACTTCGAAAGGTTCTTTCACACCCTTGGTGCAACTCAAGAAGTTCACCGCCATACCCGTCTCCACTCGAGAGGAAGCACGATGGTCCCGCCCACATCCAGAGGAGCCCCGTTTCCCCCTCGTAGCTCGAGATGAGGGATCCTTTCCCTGCTTTCAACGGGAAAGAATTCCCGGCGTTCCCGTCGCATATCAAGAAGAGGCACTCTCAACAGGAAAGGCGAGAGGAACTCCATGGTCGTACCACCATTCCAAGAGTCCCCCAGATGTCTCAGTCCATTCCAGAGGAAACTCTTTGCCCTGCACTGGCTCATCTTTCACGCCGAGGATCGACTCACACCACGGTGGCACGTGGGACAGCCCTGTGGGAAAGCCTCGAGGGAAAGCCTCGAGGGAAAACCACAGATCCTTTGATCCACGTGACGGGAAGCGTGACATTGCTGCTACAGCCTGGAAGGAAAGCGCACGTGCATGCCCCCACTCGAGACGAGGCCTGACTCCCCTGGGGAGACTCCAGAAGTACCCAAAGATCCATGTCAGCCCCTGAGAGGAATCCTCGGTTCCGGCCCTGACTCCACTCAAGGTTTTTGGCCCCGGTATCGACGGGAGAGGAATCCCGAGAGGCCCCCTAGCAACTCGCATGGGGACTGGCCTCTCCTGAGGCCACCAGGGCGGGTCCCTGAGTTCCCCGTCGTAACTTAAGAACACCTGCCGCAACTCGAGAAAATCCAGGAAGTTCTCCCTTCCAGGCGAGATGAGGCCTATTTCCGATGAGGCGTCTGGAGACTAATGACACCTAACCTCTGGAACTTTGAAAGGGTCTTTCACACCCTTGCTGCAACTCAAGAAGTTCTCCGCCATACCCGTCTCCACTCGAGAGGAAGCACGATGATCCCGCCCACATCCAGAGGAGTCCCGTTTTCCCCTCGGTGCTCGAGATGAGGGATCCTTTCCCTGCTTTCAACGGGAAAGAATTCCCGGCGTTCCCGTCGCATCTCAAGCGGAGGCACTCTCAACAGGAAAGGCGAGAGGATCTCCATGGTCGTACCACCATTCCAAGAGTCCCCCAGATGTCTCAGTCCATTCCAGAGGAAGCTCTTTGCCCTGCACTGGCTCATCTTTCACGCCGAGGATCGACTCACACCACGGTGGCACGTGGGACAGCCCTGTGGGAAAGCCTCGAGGGAAAGCCTCGAGGGAAAACCACAGATCCTTTGATCCACGCGATGGGAAGCGTGACATTGCTGCTACAGCATGGAAGGAAAGCGCACGTGCATGCCCCCACTCGAGACGAGGTCTGACTCCCCTGGGGAGACTCCAGAAGTACCCAAAGATCCATGTCAGCCCCTGAGAGGAATCCTCGGTTCCGGCCCTGACTCCACACAAGGTTTTTGGCCCCGGTATCGACGGGAGAGGAATCCCGAGAGGCCCCCTAGCAACTCGCATGGGGACTGGCCTCTCCTGAGGCCACCAGGGCGCGTCCCTGAGGTCCCCGTCGTAACTCGAGAACACCTGCCGCAACTCGAGAAAATCCAGGAAGTTCTCCCTTCCAGGAGAGATGAGGCCTATTTCCGATGAGGCCTCTGGAGACTAATGACACCAAACCTCTGGAACTTCGAAAGGGTCTTTCACACCCTTGGTGCAACTCAAGAAGTTCACCGCCATACCCGTCTCCACTCGAGAGGAAGCACGATGGTCCCGCCCACATCCAGAGGAGCCCCGTTTCCCCCTCGTAGCTCGATATGAGGGATCCTTTCCCTGCTTTCAACGGGAAAGAATTCCCGGCGTTCCCGTCGCATCTCAAGAGGAGGCACTCTCAACAGGAAAGGCGAGAGGAACTCCATGGTCGTACCACCATTCCAAGAGTCCCCCAGATGTCTCAGTCCATTCCAGAGGAACCTCTTTGCCCTGCACTGGCTTATCTTTCACGCCGAGGATCGACTCACACCACGGTGGCACGTGGGACAGCCCTGTGGGAAAGCCTCGAGGGAAAACCACAGATCCTTTGATCCACGCGACGGGAAGCGTGACATTGCTGCTACAGCCTGGAAGGAAAGTGCACGTGCATGCCTCCACTCGAGACGAGGCCTTACTCCCCTGGGGAGACTCCAGAAGTACCCAAAGATCCATGTCAGCCCCTGAGAGGAATCCTCGGTTCCGGCCCTGACTCCACACAAGGTTTTTGGCCCCGGTATCGACGGGAGAGGAATCCCGAGAGGCCCCCTAGCAACTCGCATGGGGACTGGCCTCTCCTGAGGCCACCAGGGCGGGTCCCTGAGGTCCCCGTCGTAACTCGAGAACACCTGCCGCAACTCGAGAAAATCCAGGAAGTTCTCCCTTCCAGGCGAGATCATGCCTATTTCCGATGAGGCGTCTGGAGACTAATGACACCTAACCTCTGGAACTTCGAAAGGGTCTTTCACACCCTTGCTGCAACTCAAGAAGTTCACCGCCATACCCGTCTCCACTCGAGAGGAAGCACGATGGTCCCGCCCACATCCAGAGGAGCCCCGTTTCCCCCTCGTAGCTCGAGATGAGGGATCCTTTCCCTGCTTTCAACGGGAAAGAATTCCCGGCGTTCCCGTCGCATCTCAAGAGGAGGCACTCTCAACAGGAAAGGCGAGAGGAACTCCATGGTCGTACCACCATTCCAAGAGTCCCCCAGATGTCTCAGTCCATTCCAGAGGAAACTCTTTGCCCTGCACTGGCTCATCTTTCACGCCGAGGATCGACTCACACCAAGGTGGCACGTGGGACAGCCCTGTGGGAAAGCCTCGAGGGAAAGCCTCGAGGGAAAACCACAGATCCTTTGATGCACGTGACGGGAAGCGTGACATTGCTGCTACAGCCTGGAAGGAAAGCGCACGTGCATGCCCCCACTCGAGACGAGGCCTGACTCCCCTGGGGAGACTCCAGAAGTACCCAAAGATCCATGTCAGCCCCTGAGAGGAATCCTCGGTTTCGGCCCTGACTCCACACAAGCTTTTTGGCCCCGGTATCGACGGGAGAGGAATCCCGAGAGGCCCCTTAGCAACTCGCATGGGGACTGGCCTCTCCTGAGGCCACCAGGGCGGGTCCCTGAGGTCCCCGTCGTAACTCGAGAACACCTGCCGCAACTCGAGAAAGTCCAGGAAGTTCTCCCTTCCAGGCGAGATGAGGCCTATTTCCGATGAGGCCTCTGGAGACTAATGACACCTAACCTCTGGAACTTCGAAAGGGTCTTTCAAACCCTTGCTGCAACTCAAGAAGTTCACCGCCATACCCGTCTCCACTCGAGAGGAAGCACGATGGTCCCGCCCACATCCAGAGGAGCCCCGTTTCCCCCTCGTAGCTCGATATGAGGGATCCTTTCCCTGCTTTCAACGGGAAAGAATTCCCGGCGTTCCCGTCGCATCTCAAGAGGAGGCACTCTCAACAGGAAAGGCGAGAGGAACTCCATGGTCGTACCACCATTCCAAGAGTCCCCCAGATGTCTCAGTCCATTCCAGAGGAACCTCTTTGCCCTGCACTGGCTCATCTTTCACGCCGAGGATCGACTCACAACACGGTGGCACGTGGGACAGCCCTGTGGGAAAGCCTCGAGGGAAAGCCTCGAGGGAAAACCACAGATCCTTTGATCCACGCGACGGGAAGCGTGACATTGCTGCTACAGCCTGGAAGGAAAGCGCACGTGCATGCCCCCACTCGAGACGAGGCCTGACTCCCCTGGGGAGACTCCAGAAGTACCCAAAGATCCATGTCAGCCCCTGAGAGGAATCCTCGGTTCCGGCCCTGACTCCACACTAGCTTTTTGGCCCCAGTATCGACGGGAGAGGAATCCCGAGAGGCCCCCTAGCAACTCGCATGGGGACTGGCCTCTCCTGAGGCCACCAGGGCGGGTCCCTGAGGTCCCCGTTGTAACTCGAGAACACCTGCCGCAACTCGAGAAAATCCAGGAAGTTCTCCCTTCCAGGCGAGATGAGGCCTATTTCCGATGAGGCCTCTGGAGACTAATGACACCAAACCTCTGGAACTTCGAAAGGGTCTTTCACACCCTTGCTGCAACTCAAGAAGTTCACCGCCATACCCGTCTCCACTCGAGAGGAAGCACGATGGTCCCGCCCACATCCAGAGGAGCCCCGTTTCCCCCTCGTAGCTCGAGATGAGGGATCCTTTCCCTGCTTTCAACGGGTAAGAATTCCCGGCGTTCCCGTCGCATCTCAAGAGGAGGCACTCTCAACAGGAAAGGCGAGAGGAACTCCATGGTCGTACCACCATTCCAAGAGTCCCCCAGATGTCTCAGTCCATTCCAGAGGAACCTCTTTGCCCTGCACTGGCTCATCTTTCACGCCGAGGATCGACTCACAACACGGTGGCACGTGGGACAGCCCTGTGGGAAAGCCTCGAGGGAAAGCCTCGAGGGAAAACCACAGATCCTTTGATCCACGCGACGGGAAGCGTGACATTGCTGCTACAGCCTGGAAGGAAAGCGCACGTGCATGCCCCCACTTGAGACGAGGCCTGACTCCCCTGGGGAGACTCCAGAAGTACCCAAAGATCCATGTCAGCCCCTGAGAGGAATCCTCGGTTCCGGCCCTGACTCCACACAAGCTTTTTGGCCCCGGTATCGACGGGAGAGGAATCCTGAGAGGCCCCCTAGCAACTCGCATGGGGACTGGCCTCTCCTGAGGCCACCAGGGCGGGTCCCTGAGTTCCCCGTCGTAACTTAAGAACACCTGCCGCAACTCGAGAAAATCCAGGAAGTTCTCCCTTCCAGGCGAGATGAGGCCTATTTCCGATGAGGCGTCTGGAGACTAATGACACCTAACCTCTGGAACTTTGAAAGGGTCTTTCACACCCTTGCTGCAACTCAAGAAGTTCACCGCCATACCCGTCTCCACTCGAGAGGAAGCACGATGGTCCCGCCCACATCCAGAGGAGCCCCGTTTTCCCCTCGGTGCTCGAGATGAGGGATCCTTTCCCTGCTTTCAACGGGAAAGAATTCCCGGCGTTCCCGTCGCATCTCAAGAGGAGGCACTCTCAACAGGAAAGGCGAGAGGATCTCCATGGTCGTACCACCATTCCAAGAGTCCCCCAGATGTCTCAGTCCATTCCAGAGGAACCTCTTTGCCCTGCACTGGCTCATCTTTCACGCCGAGGATCGACTCACACCACGGTGGCACGTGGGACAGCCCTGTGGGAAAGCCTCGAGGGAAAGCCTCGAGGGAAAACCACAGATCCTTTGATCCACGCGACGAGAAGCGTGACATTGCTACTACAGCCTGGAAGGAAAGCGCACGTGCATGCCCCCACTCGAGACGAGGCCTGACTCCCCTGGGGAGACTCCAGAAGTACCCAAAGATCCATGTCAGCCCCTGAGAAGAATCCTCGGTTCCGGCCCTGACTCCACACAAGGTTTTTGGCCCCGGTATCGACGGGAGAGGAATCCCGAGAGGGCCCCTAACAACTCGCATGGGGACTGGCCTCTCCTGAGGCCACCAGGGCGGGTCCCTGAGGTCCCCGTCGTAACTCGAGAACACCTGCCGCAAATCGAGAAAATCCAGGAAGTTCTCCCTTCCAGGCGAGATGAGGCCTATTTCCGATGAGGCGTCTGGAGACTAATGACACCTAACCTCTGGAACTTCGAAAGGGTCTTTCACACCCTTGCTGCAACTCAAGAAGTTCACCGCCATACCCGTGTCCACTCAAGAGGAAGCACGATGGTCCCGCCCACATCCAGAGGAGCCCCGTTTCCCCCTCGTAGCTCGAGATGAGGGATCCTTTCCCTGCTTTCAACGGGAAAGAATTCCCGACGTTCCCGTCGCATCTCAAGAGGAGGCACTCTCAACAGGAAAGGCGAGAGGAACTCCATGGTCGTACCACCATTCCAAGAGTCCCCCAGATGTCTCAGTCCATTCCAGAGGAACCTCTTTGCCCTGCACTGGCTCATTTTTCACGCCGAGAATCGATTCACACCACGGTGTCACGTGGGATAGCCCTGTGGGAAATCCTCGAGGGAAAGCCTCGAGCAAAAACCGCAGATCCTTTGATCCAAGCGACGGGAAGCGTGACATTGCTGATACAGCCTGGAAGGAAAGTGCACGTGCATGCCCCCACACGAGACGAGGCCTGTCTCCCCTGGCGAGTCTCCAGAAGTACCCAAAGATCCATATCAGTCCCTGAGAGGAATCCTCGGTTCCGGCCCTGACTCCACACAAGGTTTTTGGCCCCGGTATCGACGGGAGAGGAATCCCGAGGGGCCCCCTAGCAACACGCATAGGGACTGGCCTCTCCTGAGGCCAACAGGGCGGGTCCCTGAGGTCCCCGTCGTAACTCGAGAACACCTGCCGCAACTCGAGAAAATCAAGGAAGTTCTCCCTTCCAGGCGAGATGAGGCCTATTTCCGATGAGGCGTCTGGAGACTAATGACACCTACCTCTGGAACTTCGAAAGGGTCTTTCACACCCTTGCTGCAACTCAAGAAGTTCACCGCCATACCCGTCTCCACTCGAGAGAAAGCACGATGGTCCCGCCCACATCCAGAGGAGCCCCGTTTCCCCCTCGTAGCTCGAGATGAGGGATCCTTTCCCTGCTTTCAACGGCAAAAAATTCCCGGCGTTCCCGTCGCATCTCAAGAGGAGGCACTCTCAACAGGAAAGGCGAGAGGAACTCCATGGTCGTACCACCATTCCAAGAGTCCCCCAGATGTCTCAGTCCATTCCAGAGGAACCTCTTTGCCCTGCACTGGCTCATCTTTCACGCCGAGGATCGACTCACACCACGGTGGCACGTGGGACAGCCCTGTGGGAAAGCCTCGAGGGAAAACCACACATCATTTGATCCACGCGACGGGAAGCGTGACATTGCTGCTACAGCCTGGAAGGAAAGTGCACGTGCATGCCCCCACTCGAGACGAGGCCTGACTCCCCTGGGGAGACTCCAGAAGTACCCAAAGATCCATTTCAGCCCCTGAGAGGAATCCTCGGTTCCGGCCCTGACTCCACACAAGGGTTTTGGCCCCGGTATCGACGGGAGAGGAATCCCGAGAGGCCCCCTAGCAACTCGCATAGGGACTGGCCTCTCCTGAGGCCACGAGGGCGGGTCCCTGAGGTCCCCGTCGTAACTCGAGAACACCTGCCGCAACTCGAGAAAATCCAGGAAGTTCTCCCTTCCAGGCGAGATGAGGCCTATTTCCGATGAGGCGTCTGGAGACTAATGACACCTAACCTCTGGAACTTCGAAAGGGTTTTTCACACCCTTGCTGCAACTGAAGAAGTTCACCGCCATACCCGTCTCCACTCGAGAGGAAGCACGATGGTCCCGCCCACATCCAGAGGAGCCCCGTTTCCCCCTCGTAGCTCGAGATGAGGGATCCTTTTCCTGCTTTCAACGGGAAAGAATTCCCGGCGTTCCCGTCGCATCTCAAGAGGAGGCACTCTCAACAGGAAAGGCGAGAGTAACTCCATGGTCGTACCACCATTCCAAGAGTCCCCCAGATGTCTCAGTCCATTCCAGAGGAAGCTCTTTGCCCTGCACTGGCTCATCTTTCACGCCGAGGATCGACTCACACCACGGTGGCACGTGGGACAGCCCTGTGGGAAAGCCTCGAGGGAAAGCCTCGAGGGAAAACCACAGATCCTTTGATCCACGCGACGGGAAGCGTGACATTGCTGCTACAGCCTGGAAGGAAAGCGCACGTGCATGCCCCCACTCGAGACGAGGCCTGACTCCACTGGGGAGACTCCAGAAGTACCCAAAGATCCATGTCAGCCCCTGAGAGGAATCCTCGGTTCCGGCCCTGACTCCACTCAAGGTTTTTGGCCCCGGTATCGACGGGAGAGGAATCCCGAGAGGCCCCCTAGCAACTCGCATAGGGACTGGCCTCTCCTGAGGCCACCAGGGCGGGTCCCTGAGGTCCCCGTCGTAACTCGACAACACCTGCCGCAACTGGAGAAAATCCAGGAAGTTCTCCCTTCCAGGCGAAATGAGGCCTATTTCCGATGAGGCGTCTGGAGACTAATGACACCTTACCTCTGGAACTTCCAAAGGGTCTTTCACAGCCTTGCTGCAACTCAAGAAGTTCACCACCATACCCGTCTCCACTAGAGAGGAAGCACGATGGTCCCGCCCACATCCAGAGGAGCCCCGTTTCCCCCTCGTAGCTCGAGATGAGGGATCCTTTCCCTGCTTTCAACGGGAAAGAATTCCCGGCGTTCCCGTCGCATCTCAAGAGGAGGCACTCTCAACAGGAAAGGCGAGAGGAACTCCATGGTCGTACCACCATTCCAAGAGTCCCCCAGATGTCTCAGTCCATTCCAGAGGAACCTCTTTGCCCTGCACTGGCTCATCTTTCACGCCCAGGATTGACTCACACCACGGTGGCACGTGGGACAGCCCTGTGGGAAAGCCTCGAGGGAAAGCCTCGAGGGAAAACCACAGATCCTTTGATCCACGCGACGGGAAGCGTGACATTGCTGCTACAGCCTGGAAGGAAAGCGCACGTGCATGCCCCCACTCGAGACGAGGCCTGACTCCCCTGGGGAGACTCCAGAAGTACCCAAAGATCCATGTCAGCCCCTGAGAGGAATCCTCGGTTCCGGCCCTGACTCCACACAAACTTTTTGGCCCCGGTATCGACGGGAGAGGAATCACGAGAGGCCCCCTAGCAACTCGCCTAGGGACTGGCCTCTCCTGAGGCCACCAGGGCGGGTCCCTGAGGTCCCCGTCGTAACTCGAGAACACCTGCCGCAACTCGAGAAAATCCAGGAAGTTCTCCCTTCCAGGCGAGATGAGGCCTATTTCCGATGAGGCCTCTGGAGACTAATGACACCTAACCTCTGGAACTTCCAAAGGGTCTTTCACACCCTTGCTGCAACTCAAGAAGTTCACCGCCATACCCGTCTCCACTCGAGAGGAAGCACGATGGTCCCGCCCACATCCAGAGGAGCCCCGTTTCCCCCTCGTAGCTCGAGATGAGGGATCCTTTCCCTGCTTTCAACGGGAAAGAATTCCCGGCGTTCCCGTCGCATCTCAAGAGGAGGCACTCTCAACAGGAAAGGCGAGAGGAACTCCATGGTCGTACCACCATTCCAAGAGTCCCCCAGATGTCTCAGTCCATTCCAGAGGAACCTCTTTGCCCTGCACTGGCTCATCTTTCACGCCGAGGATCGACTCACAACACGGTGGCACGTGGGACAGACCTGTGGGAAAGCCTCGAGGGAAAGCCTCGAGGGAAAACCACAGATCCTTTGATCCACGCGACGGGAAGCGTGACATTGCTGCTACAGCCTGGAAGGAAAGCGCACGTGCATGCCCCCACTCGAGACGAGGCCTGACTCCCCTGGGGAGACTCCAGAAGTACCCAAAGATCCATGTCAGCCCCTGAGAGGAATCCTCGGTTCCGGCCTTGACTCCACACAAGCTTTTTGGCCCCGGTATCGACGGGAGAGGAATCCCGAGAGGCCCCCTAGCAACTCGCATGGGGACTGGCCTCTCCTGAGGCCACCAGGGCGGGTCCCTGAGGTCCCCGTCGTAACTCGAGAACACCTGCCGCAACTCGAGAAAATCCAGGAAGTTCTCCCTTCCAGGCGAGATGAGGCCTATTTCCGATGAGGCCTCTGGAGAGTAATGACACTTAACCTCTTGAACTTCGAAAGGGTCTTTCACACCCTTGCTGCAACTCAAGAAGTTCACCGCCATATCCGTCTCCACTCGAGAGGAAGCACGATGGTCCCGCCCACATCCAGAGGAGCCCCGTTTCCCCCTCGTAGCTCGAGATGAGGGATCCTTTCCCTGCTTTCAACGGCAAAAAATTCCCGGCATTCCCGTCGCATCTCAAGAGGAGGCACTCTAAACAGGAAAGGCGAGAGGAACTCCATGGTCGTACCACCATTCCAAGAGTCCCCCAGATGTCTCAGTCCATTCCAGAGGAACCTCTTTGCCCTGCACTGGCTCATCTTTCACGCCGAGGATCGACTCACACCACGGTGGCACGTGGGACAGCCCTGTGGGAAAGCCTCGAGGGAAAGCCTCGAGGGAAAACCACAGATCCTTTGATCCACGCGACGGGAAGCGTGACATTGCTGCTACAGCCTGGAAGGAAAGCGCACGTGCATGCCCCCACTCGAGACGAGGTCTGACTCCACTGGGGAGACTCCAGAAGTACCCAAAGATCCATGTCAGCCCCTGAGAGGAATCCTCGATTCCGGCCCTGACTCCACACAAGGTTTTTGGCCCCGGTATCGACGGGAGAGGAATCCCGAGAGGCCCCCTAGCAACTCGCATGGGGACTGGCCTCTCCGGAGGCCACCAGGGCGGGTCCCTGAGGTCCCCGTCGTAACTCGAGAACACCTGCCGCAACTCGAGAAAATCCAGGAAGTTCTCCCTTCCAGGCGAGATGAGGCCTATTTCCGATGAGGCCTCTGGAGTCTAATGACACCAAACCTCTTGAACTTCGAAAGGGTCTTTCACACCCTTGGTGCAACTCAAGAAGTTCACCGCCATACCCGTCTCCACTCGAGAGGAAGCACGATGGTCCCGCCCACATCCAGAGGAGCCCCGTTTCCCCCTCGTAGCTCGAGATGAGGGATCCTTTCCCTGCTTTCAACGGGAAAGAATTCCCGGCGTTCCCGTCGCATCTCAAGAGGAGGCACTCTCAACAGGAAAGGCGAGAGGAACTCCATGGTCGTACCACCATTCCAAGAGTCCCCCAGATGTCTCAGTTCATTTCAGAGGAACCTCTTTGCCCTGCACTGGCTCATCTTTCACGCCGAGGATCGACTCACACCACGGTGGCACGTGGGACAGCCCTGTGGGAAAGCCTCGAGGGAAAGCCTCGAGGGAAAACCACAGATCCTTTGATCCACGCGACGGGAAGCATGACATTGCTGGAACAGCCTGGAAGGAAAGCGCACATGCATGCCCCCACTCGAGACGAGGCCTGACTCCCCTGGGGAGACTCCAGAAGTACCCAAAGATCCATTTCAGCCCCTGAGAAGAATCCTCGGTTCCGGCCCTGACTCCACACAAGCTTTTTGGCCCCGGTATCGACGGGATAGGAATCCCGAGAGACCCCCTAGCAACTCGCATGGGGACTGGCCTCTCCTGAGGCCACCAGGGCGGGTCCCTGAGGTCCCCGTCGTAACTCGAGAACACCTGCCGCAACTCGAGAAAATCCAGGAAGTTCTCCCTTCCAGGCGAGATGAGGCCTATTTCTGATGAGGCCTCTGGAGACTAATGACACCAAACCTCTGGAACTTCGAAAGGGTCTTTCACACCCTTGCTGCAACTCAAGAAGTTCACCGCCATACCCGTCTCCACTCGAGAGGAAGCACGATGGTCCCGCCCACATCCAGAGGAGCCCCGTTTCCCCCTCGTAGCTCGAGATGAGGGATCCTTTCCCTGGTTTCAACGGGAAAGAATTCCCGGCGTTCCCATCGCATCTCAAGAGGAGGCACTCTCAACAGGAAAGGCGGGAGGAACTCCATGGTCGTACCACCATTCCAAGAGTCCCCCAGATGTCTCAGTCCATTCCAGAGGAACCTCTTTGCCCTGCACTGGCTCATCTTTCACGCCGAGGATCGACTCACAACACGGTGGCACGTGGGACAGCCCTGTGGGAAAGCCTCGAGGGATAGCCTCGAGGAAAAACCATAGATCCTTTGATCCACGCGACGGGAAGCGTGACATTGCTGCTACAGCCTGGAAGGAAAGCGCACGTGCATGCCCCCACTCGAGACGAGGCCTGACTCCCCTGGGGAGACTCCAGAAGTACCCAAAGATCCATGTCAGCCCCTGAGAGGAATTCTCGGTTCCGGCCCTGACTCCACACAAGGTTTTTGGCCCCGGTATCGACGGGAGAGGAATCCCGAGAGGCCCCCTAGCAACTCGCATGGGGACTGGCCTCTCCGGAGGCCACCAGGGCGGGTCCCTGAGGTCCCCGTCGTAATTCGAGAACACCTGCCGCAACTCGAGAAAATCCAGGAAGTTCTCCCTTCCAGTCGAGATGAGGCCTATTTCCGATGAGGCCTCTGGAGACTAATGACACCAAACCTCTGGAACTTCGAAAGGGTCTTTCACACCCTTGCTGCAACTCAAGAAGTTCACCGCCATACCCGTCTCCGCTCGAGAGGAAGCACGATGGTCCCGCCCACATCCAGAGGAGCCCCGTTTCCCCCTCGTAGCTCGAGATGAGGGATCCTTTCCCTGGTTTCAACGGGAAAGAATTCCCGGCGTTCCCGTCGCATCTCAAGAGGAGGCACTCTCAACAGGAAAGGCGAGAGGAACTCCATGGTCGTACCACCATTCCAAGAGTCCCCCAGATGTCTCAGTCCATTCCAGAGGAACCTCTTTGCCCTGCACTGGCTCATCTTTCACGCCGAGGATCGACTCACACCACGGTGGCACGTGGGACAGCCCTGTGGGAAAGCCTCGAGGGAAAACCACACATCATTTGATCCACGCGACGGGAAGCGTGACATTGCTGCTACAGCCTGGAAGGAAAGTGCACGTGCATGCCCCCACTCGAGACGAGGCCTGACTCCCCTGGGGAGACTCCAGAAGTACCCAAAGATCCATGTCAGCCCCTGAGAGGAATCCTCGGTTCCGGCCCTGACTCCACACAAGGTTTTTGGCCCCGGTATCGACGGGAGAGGAATCCCGAGAGGCCCCCTAGCAACTCGCATAGGGACTGGCCCCTCCTGAGGCCACCAGGGCGGGTCCCTGAGGTCCCCGTCGTAACTCGAGAACACCTGCCGCAACTCGAGAAAATCCAGGAAGTTCTCCCTTCCAGGCGAGATGAGGCCTATTTCCGATGAGGCGTCTGGAGACTAATGACACCTAACCTCTGGAACTTCGAAAGGGTCTTTCACAGCCTTGCTGCAACTCAAGAAGTTCACCACCATACCCGTCTCCACTAGAGAGGAAGCACGATGGTCCCGCCCACATCCAGAGGAGCCCCGTTTCCCCCTCTTAGCTCGAGATGAGGGATCCTTTCCCTGCTTTCAACGGGAAAGAATTCCCGGCGTTCCCGTCGCATCTCAAGAGGAGGCACTCTCAACAGGAAAGGCGAGAGGAACTCCATGGTCGTACCACCATTCCAAGAGTCCCCCAGATGTCTCAGTCCATTCCAGAGGAACCTCTTTGCCCTGCACTGGCTCATCTTTCACGCCGAGGATCGACTCACACCACCGTGGCACGTGGGACAGCCCTGTGGGAAAGGCTCGAGGGAAAGCCTCGAGGGAAAACCACATATCCTTTGATCCACGCGACGGGAAGCGTGACATTGCTGCTACAGCCTGGAAGGAAAGCGCACGTGCATGCCCCCACTCGAGACGAGGCCTGACTCCCCTGGGGAGACTCCACAAGTACCCAAAGATCCATGTCAGCCCCTGAGAGGAATCCTCGGTTCCGGCCTTGACTCCACACAAGGTTTTTGGCCCCGGTATCAACGGGAGAGGAATCCCGAGAGGCCCCCTAGCAACTCGCCTAGGGACTGGCCTCTCCTGAGGCCACCAGGGCGGGTCCCTGAGGTCCCCGTCGTAACTCGAGAACACCTGCCGCAACTCGAGAAAATCCAGGAAGTTCTCCCTTCCAGGCGAGATGAGGCCTATTTCCGATGAGGCCTCTGGAGACTAATGACACCAAACCTCTGGAACTTCGAAAGGGTCTTTCACACCCTTGCTGCAACTCAAGAAGTTCACCGCCATACCCGTCTCCACTCGAGAGGAAGCACGATGGTCCCGCCCACATCCAGAGGATCCCCGTTTCCCCCTCGTAGCTCGAGATGAGGGATCCTTTCCCTGGTTTCAACGGGAAAGAATTCCCGGCGTTCCCGTCGCATCTCAAGAGGAGGCACTCTCAACAGGAAAGGCGAGAGGAACTCCATGGTCGTACCACCATTCCAAGAATCCCCCAGATGTCTCAGTCCATTCCAGAGGAACGTCTTTGCCCTGCACTGGCTCATCTTTCACGCCGAGGAACGACTCACAACACGGTGGCACGTGGGACAGCCCTGTGGGAAAGCCTCGAGGGAAAGCCTCGAGGGAAAACCACAGATCCTTTGATCCACGCGACGGGAAGCGTGACATTGCTGCTACAGCCTGGAAGGAAAGCGCACGTGCATGCCCCCACTCGAGACGAGGCCTGACTCCCCTGGGGAGACTCCAGAAGTACCCAAAGATCCATGTCAGCCCCTGAGAGGAATCCTCGGTTCCGGCCCTGACTCCACACAAGCTTTTTGGCCCCGGTATCGATGGGAGAGGAATCCCGAGAGGCCCCCTAGCAACTCGCATGGGGACTGGCCTCTCCTGAGGCCACCAGGGCGGGTCCCTGAGATCCCCGTCGTAACTCGAGAACACCTGCCGAAACTCGAGAAAATCCAGGAAGTTCTCCCTTCCAGGCGAGATGAGGCCTATTTCCGATGAGGCCTCTGGAGACTAATGACACCAAACCTCTGGAACTTCGAAAGGGTCTTTCACACCCTTGCTGCAACTCAAGAAGTTCACCGCCATACCCGTCTCCACTCGAGAGGAAGCACGATGGTCCCGCCCACATCCAGAGGAGCCCCGTTTCCCCCTCGTAGCTCGAGATGAGGGATCCTTTCCCTGCTTTCAACGGGAAAGTATTCCGGGCGTTCCCGTCGCATCTCAAGTGGAGGCACTCTCAACAGGAAAGGCGAGAGGAACTCCATGGTCGTACCACCATTCCAAGAGTCCCCCAGATGTCTCAGTCCATTCCAGAGGAACCTCTCTGCCCTGCACTGGCTCATCTTTCACGCCGAGGATCGACTCACAACACGGTGGCACGTGGGACAGCCCTGTGGGAAAGCCTCAAGGGAAAGCCTCGAGGGAAAACCACAGATCCTTTGATCCACGCGACGGGAAGCGTGACATTGCTGCTACAGCCTGGAAGGAAAGCGCACGTGCATGCCCCCACTCGAGACGAGGCCTGACTCCCCTGGGGAGACTCCAGAAGTACCCAAAGATCCATGTCAGCCCCTGAGAGGAATCCTCGGTTCCGGCCCTGACTCCATACAAGGTTTTTGGCCCCGGTATCGACGGGAGAGGAATCCCGAGAGGCCCCCTAAGAACTCGCATGGGGACTGGCCTCTCCTGAGGCCACCAGGGCGGGTCCCTGAGATCCCCGTCGTAACTCGAGAACACCTGCCGCAACTCGAGAAAATCCAGGAAGTTCTCCCTTCCAGGCGAGATGAGGCCTATTTCCGATGAGGCGTCTGGAGACTAATGACACCTAACCTCTGGAACTTCGAAAGGGTCTTTCACACCCTTGCTGCAACTCAAGAAGTTCACCGCCATACCCGTCTCCACTCGAGAGGAAGCACGATGGTCCCGCCCACATCCAGAGGAGCCCCGTTTCCCCCTCGTAGCTCGAGATGAGGGATCCTTTCCCTGGTTTCAACGGGAAAGAATTCCCGGCGTTCCCGTCGCATCTCAAGAGGAGGCACTCTCAACAGGAAAGGCGAGAGGAACTCCATGGTCGTACCACCATTCCAAGAATCCCCCAGATGTCTCAGTCCATTCCAGAGGAACGTCTTTGCCCTGCACTGGCTCATCTTTCACGCCGAGGAACGACTCACAACACGGTGGCACGTGGGACAGCCCTGTGGGAAAGCCTCGAGGGAAAGCCTCGAGGGAAAACCACAGATCCTTTGATCCACGCGACGGGAAGCGTGACATTGCTGCTACAGCCTGGAAGGAAAGCGCACGTGCATGCCCCCACTCGAGACGAGGCCTGACTCCCCTGGGGAGACTCCAGAAGTACCCAAAGATCCATGTCAGCCCCTGAGAGGAATCCTCGGTTCCGGCCCTGACTCCACACAAGCTTTTTGGCCCCGGTATCGATGGGAGAGGAATCCCGAGAGGCCCCCTAGCAACTCGCATGGGGACTGGCCTCTCCTGAGGCCACCAGGGCGGGTCCCTGAGGTCCCCGTCGTAACTCGAGAACACCTGCCGAAACTCGAGAAAATCCAGGAAGTTCTCCCTTCCAGGCGAGATGAGGCCTATTTCCGATGAGGCCTCTGGAGACTAATGACACCAAACCTCTGGAACTTCGAAAGGGTCTTTCACACCCTTGCTGCAACTCAAGAAGTTCACCGCCATACCCGTCTCCACTCGAGAGGAAGCACGATGGTCCCGCCCACATCCAGAGGAGCCCCGTTTCCCCCTCGTAGCTCGAGATGAGGGATCCTTTCCCTGCTTTCAACGGGAAAGTATTCCGGGCGTTCCCGTCGCATCTCAAGTGGAGGCACTCTCAACAGGAAAGGCGAGAGGAACTCCATGGTCGTACCACCATTCCAAGAGTCCCCCAGATGTCTCAGTCCATTCCAGAGGAACCTCTCTGCCCTGCACTGGCTCATCTTTCACGCCGAGGATCGACTCACAACACGGTGGCACGTGGGACAGCCCTGTGGGAAAGCCTCGAGGGAAAGCCTCGAGGGAAAACCACAGATCCTTTGATCCACGCGACGGGAAGCGTGACATTGCTGCTACAGCCTGGAAGGAAAGCGCACGTGCATGCCCCCACTCGAGACGAGGCCTGACTCCCCTGGGGAGACTCCAGAAGTACCCAAAGATCCATGTCAGCCCCTGAGAGGAATCCTCGGTTCCGGCCCTGACTCCATACAAGGTTTTTGGCCCCGGTATCGACGGGAGAGGAATCCCGAGAGGCCCCCTAACAACTCGCATGGGGACTGGCCTCTCCTGAGGCCACCAGGGCGGGTCCCTGAGATCCCTGTCGTAACTCGAGAACACCTGCCGCAACTCGAGAAAATCCAGGAAGTTCTCCCTTCCAGGCGAGATGAGGCCTATTTCCGATGAGGCGTCTGGAGACTAATGACACCTAACCTCTGGAACTTCGAAAGGGTCTTTCACACCCTTGCTGCAACTCAAGAAGTTCACCGCCATACCCGTCTCCACTCGAGAGGAAGCACGATGGTCCCGCCCACATCCAGAGGAGCCCCGTTTCCCCCTCGTAGCTCGAGATGAGGGATCCTTTCCCTGCTTTCAACGGGAAAGAATTCCCGGCGTTCCCGTCGCAACTCAAGAGGAGGCACTCTCAACAGGAAAGGCGAGAGGAACTCCATGGTCGTACCACCATTCCAAGAGTCCCCCAGATGTCTCAGTCCATTCCAGAGGAACCTCTTTGCCCTGCACTGGCTCATCTTTCACGCCGAGGATCGACTCACACCACGGTGGCACGTGGGACAGCCCTGTGGGAAAGCCTCGAGGGAAAACCACAGATCCTTTGATCCACGCAACGGGAAGCGTGACATTGCTGCTACAGCCGGGAAGGAAAGTGCACGTGCATGCCCCCACTCGAGACGAGGCCTGACTCCCCTGGGGAGACTCCAGAAGTACCCAAAGATCCATGTCAGCCCCTGAGAGGAATCCTCGGTTCCGGCCCTGACTCCACACAAGGTTTTTGGCCCCGGTATCGACGGGAGAGGAATCCCGAGAGGCCCCCTAGCAACTCGCATGGGGACTGGCCTCTCCTGAGGCCACCAGGGCGGGTCCCTGAGGTCCCCGTCGTAACTCGAGAACACCTGCCGCAACTCGAGAAAATCCAGGAAGTTCTCCCTTCCAGGCGAGATGAGGCCTATTTCCGATGAGGCGTCTGGAGACTAATGACACCTAACCTCTGGAACTTCGAAAGGGTCTTTCACACCCTTGCTGCAACTCAAGAAGTTCACCGCCATACCCGTCTCCACTAGAGAGGAAGCACGATGGTCCCGCCCACATCCAGAGGAGCCCCGTTTCCCCCTCGTAGCTCGAGATGAGGGATCCTTTCCCTGCTTTCAACGGGAAAGAATTCCCGGCGTTCCCGTCGCATCTCAAGAGGAGGCACTCTCAACAGGAAACGCGAGAGGAACTCCATGGTCGTACCACCATTCCAAGAGTCCCCCAGATGTCTCAGTCCATTCCAGAGGAACCTCTTTGCCCTGCACTGGCTCATCTTTCACGCCGAGGATCGACTCACACCACGGTGGCACGTGGGACAGCCCTGTGGGAAAGCCTCGAGGGAAAGCCTCGAGGGAAAACCACAGATCCTTTGATCCACGCGACGGGAAGCGTGACATTGCTGCTACAGCCTGGAAGGAAAGCGCACGTGCATGCCCCCACTCGAGACGAGGCCTGACTCCACTGGGGAGACTCCACAAGTACCCAAAGATCCATGTCAGTCCCTGAGCGGAATCCTCGGTTCCGGCCCTGACTCCACACAAGGTTTTTGGCCCCGGTATCGACGGGAGAGGAATCCCGAGAGGCCCCCTAGCAACTCGCATGGGGACTGGCCTCTCCTGAGGCCACCAGGGCGGGTCCCTGAGGTCCCCGTCGTTACTCGAGAACACCTGCTGCAACTCGAGAAAATCCAGGAAGTTCTCCCTTCCAGGCGAGATGAGGCCTATTTCCGATGAGGCCTCTGGAGACTAATGACACCTAACCTCTGGAACTTCCAAAGGGTCTTTCACACCCTTGCTGCAACTCAAGAAGTTCACCGCCATATCCGTCTCCACTCGAGAGGAAGCACGATGGTCCCGCCCACATCCAGAGGAGCCCCGTTTCCCCCTCGTAGCTCGAGATGAGAGATCCTTTCCCTGCTTTCAACGGCAAAAAATTCCCGGCGTTCCCGTTGCAACTCAAGAGGAGGCACTCTCAACAGGAAAGGCGAGAGGAACTCCATGGTCGTACCACCATTCCAAGAGTCCCCCAGATGTCTCAGTCCATTCCAGAGGAACCTCTTTGCCCTGCACTGGCTCATCTTTCACGCCGAGGATCGACTCACACCACGGTGGCACGTGGGACAGCCCTGTGGGAAAGCCTCGAGGGAAAATCAAACATCATTTGATCCACGCGACGGGAAGCGTGACATTGCTGCTACAGCCTGGAAGGAAAGTGAACGTGCATGCCCCCACTCGAGACGAGGCCTGACTCCCCTGGGGAGACTCCAGAAGTACCCAAAGATCCATGTCAGCCCCTGAGAGGAATCCTCGGTTCCGGCCCTGACTCCACACAAGGATTTTGGCTCCGGTATCGACGGGAGAGGAATCCCGAGAGGCCCCCTAGCAACTCGCATAGGGACTTGCCTCTCCTGAGCCCACCAGGGCGGGTCCCTGAGGTCCCCGTCGTAACTCGAGAACACCTGCCGCAACTCGAGAAAATCCAGGAAGTTCTCCCTTCCAGGCGAGATGAGGCCTATTTCCGATGAGGCGTCTGGAGACTAATGACACCTAACCTCTGGAACTTCGAAAGGGTCTTTCACACCCTTGCTGCAACTCAAGAAGTTCACCACCATACCCGTCTCCACTAGAGAGGAAGCACGATGGTCCCGCCAACATCCAGAGGAGCCCCGTTTCCCCCTCGTAGCTCGAGATGAGGGATCCTTTCCCTGCTTTCAACGGGAAAGAATTCCCGGCGTTCCCGTCGCATCTCAAGAGGAGGCACTCTCAACAGGAAAGGCGAGAGGAACTCCATGGTCGTACCACCATTCCAAGAGTCCCCCAGATGTCTCAGTCCATTCCAGAGGAACCTCTTTGCCCTGCACTGGCTCATCTTTCACGCCGAGGATCGACTCACACCACGGTGGCACGTGGGACAGCCCTGTGGGAAAGGCTCGAGGGAAAGCCTCGAGGGAAAACCATAGATCCTTTGATCCACGCGACGGGAAGCGTGACATTGCTGCTACAGCCTGGAAGGAAAGCGCACGTGCATGCCCCCACTCGAGACGAGGCCTGACTCCCCTGGGGAGACTCCACAAGTACCCAAAGATCCATGTCAGCCCCTGAGAGGAATCCTCGGTTCCGGCCTTGATTCCACACAAGGTTTTTGGCCCCGGTATCAACGGGAGAGGAATCCCGAGAGGCCCCCTAGCAACTCGCCTAGGGACTGGCCTCTCCTGAGGCCACCAGGGCGGGTCCCTGAGGTCCCCGTCGTAACTCGAGAACACCTGCCGCAACTCGAGAAAATCCAGGAAGTTCTCCCTTCCAGGCGAGATGAGGCCTATTTCCGATGAGGCGTCTGGAGACTAATGACACCTAACCTCTGGAACTTCGAAAGGGTCTTTCACACCCTTGCTGCAACTCAAGAAGTTCACCGCCATACCCGTCTCCACTAGAGAGGAAGCACGATGGTCCCGCCCACATCCAGAGGAGCCCCGTTTCCCCCTCGTATCTCGAGATGAGGGATCCTTTCCCTGCTTTCAACGGGAAAGAATTCCCGGCGTTCCCGTCGCATCTCAAGAGGAGGCACTCTCAACAGGAAAGGCGAGAGGAACTCCATGGTCGTACCACCATTCCAAGAGTCCCCCAGATGTCTCAGTCCATTCCAGAGGAACCTCTTTGCCCTGCACTGGCTCATCTTTCACGCCGAGGATCGACTCACACCACGGTGGCACGTGGGACAGCCCTGTGGGAAAGCCTCGAGGGAAAACCACAGATCCTTTGATCCACGCGACGGGAAGCGTGACATTGCTGCTACAGCCTGGAAGGAAAGTGCACGTGCATGCCCCCACTCGAGACGAGGCCTGACTCCCCTGGGGAGACTCCAGAAGTACCCAAAGATCCATGTCAGCCCCTGAGAGGAATCCTCGGTTCCGGCCCTGACTCCACACAAGGTTTTTGGCCCCGGTATCGACGGGAGAGGAATCCCGAGAGGCCCCCTAGCAACTCGCATGGGGACTGGCCTCTCCTGAGGCCACCAGGGCGGGTCCCTGAGGTCCCCGTCGTAACTCGAGAACACCTGCCGCAACTCGAGAAAATCCAGGAAGTTCTCCCTTCCGGGCGAGATGAGGCCTATTTCCGATGAGGCGTCTGGAGACTAATGACACCTAACCTCTGGAACTTCGAAAGGGTCTTTCACACCCTTGCTGCAACTCAAGAAGTTCACCGCCATACCCGTCTCCACTCGAGAGGAAGCACGATGGTCCCGCCCACATCCAGAGGAGCCCCGTTTCCCCCTCGTAGCTCGAGATGAGGGATCCTTTTCCTGCTTTCAACGGGAAAGAATTCCCGGCGTTCCCGTCGCATCTCAAGAGGAGGCACTCTCAACAGGAAAGGCGAGAGGAACTCCATGGTCGTACCACCATTCCAAGAGTCCCCCAGATGTCTCAGTCCATTCCAGAGGAACCTCTTTGCCCTGCACTGGCTCATCTTTCACGCCGAGGATCGACTCACACCACGGTGGCACGTGGGACAGCCCTGTGGGAAAGCCTCGAGGGAAAGCCTCGAGGGAAAACCACAGATCCTATGATCCACGCGACGGGAAGCGTGACATTGCTGCTACAGCCTGGAAGGAAAGCGCACGTGCATGCCCCCACTCGAGACGAGGCCTGACTCCACTGGGGAGACTCCAGAAGTACCCAAAGATCCATGTCAGCCCCTGAGAGGAATCCTCGGTTCCGGCCCTGACTCCACACAAGGTTTTTGGCCCCGGTATCGACGGGAGAGGAATCCCGAGAGGCCCCCTAGCAACTCGCATGGGGACTGGCCTCTCCTGAGGCCACCAGGGCGGGTCCCTGAGGTCCCCGTCGTTACTCGAGAACACCTGCTGCAACTCGAGAAAATCCAGGAAGTTCTCCCTTCCAGGCGAGATGAGGCCTATTTCCGATGAGGCCTCTGGAGACTAATGACACCTAACCTCTGGAACTTCGAAAGGGTCTTTCACACCCTTGCTGCAACTCAAGAAGTTCACCGCCATATCCGTCTCCACTCCTGAGGAAGCACGATGGTCCCGCCCACATCCAGAGGAACCCGTTTCCCCCTCGTAGCTCGAGATGAGAGATCCTTTCCCTGCTTTCAACGGCAAAAAATTCCCGGCGTTCCCGTTGCAACTCAAGAGGAGGCACTCTCAACAGGAAAGGCGAGAGGAACTCCATGGTCGTACCACCATTCCAAGAGTCCCCCAGATGTCTCAGTCCATTCCAGAGGAACCTCTTTGCCCTGCACTGGCTCATCTTTCACGCCGAGGATCGACTCACACCACGGTGGCACGTGGGACAGCCCTGTGGGAAAGCCTCGAGGGAAAATCACACATCATTTGATCCACGCGACGGGAAGTGTGACATTGATGCTACAGCCTGGAAGGAAAGTGAACGTGCATGCCCCCACTCGAGACGAGGCCTGACTCCCCTGGGGAGACTCCAGAAGTACCCAAAGATCCATGTCAGCCCCTGAGAGGAATCCTCGGTTCCGGCCCTGACTCCACACAAGGATTTTGGCCCCGGTATCGACGGGAGAGGAATCCCGAGAGGCCCCCTAGCAACTCGCATAGGGACTGGCCTCTCCTGAGGCCACCAGGGCGGGTGCCTGAGGTCCCCGTCGTAACTCGAGAACACCTGCCGCAACTCGAGAAAATCCAGGAAGTTCTCCCTTCCAGGCGAGATGAGGCCTATTTCCGATGAGGCGTCTGGAGACTAATGACACCTAACCTCTGGAACTTCGAAAGGGTCTTTCACACCCTTGCTGCAACTCAAGAAGTTCACCGCCATACCCGTCTCCACTCGAGAGGAAGCACGATGGTCCCGCCCACATCCAGAGGAGCCCCGTTTCCCCCTCGTAGCTCGAGATGAGGGATCCTTTCCCTGCTTTCAACGGGAAAGTATTCCGGGCGTTCCCGTCGCATCTCAAGTGGAGGCACTCTCAACAGGAAAGGCGAGAGGAACTCCATGGTCGTACCACCATTCCAAGAGTCCCCCAGATGTCTCAGTCCATTCCAGAGGAACCTCTCTGCCCTGCACTGGCTCATCTTTCACGCCGAGGATCGACTCACAACACGGTGGCACGTGGGACAGCCCTGTGGGAAAGCCTCGAGGGAAAGCCTCGAGGGAAAACCACAGATCCTTTGATCCACGCGACGGGAAGCGTGACATTGCTGCTACAGCCTGGAAGGAAAGCGCACGTGCATGCCCCCACTCGAGACGAGGCCTGACTCCCCTGGGGAGACTCCAGAAGTACCCAAAGATCCATGTCAGCCCCTGAGAGGAATCCTCGGTTCCGGCCCTGACTCCATACAAGGTTTTTGGCCCCGGTATCGACGGGAGAGGAATCCCGAGAGGCCCCCTAACAACTCGCATGGGGACTGGCCTCTCCTGAGGCCACCAGGGCGGGTCCCTGAGATCCCTGTCGTAACTCGAGAACACCTGCCGCAACTCGAGAAAATCCAGGAAGTTCTCCCTTCCAGGCGAGATGAGGCCTATTTCCGATGAGGCGTCTGGAGACTAATGACACCTAACCTCTGGAACTTCGAAAGGGTCTTTCACACCCTTGCTGCAACTCAAGAAGTTCACCGCCATACCCGTCTCCACTCGAGAGGAAGCACGATGGTCCCGCCCACATCCAGAGGAGCCCCGTTTCCCCCTCGTAGCTCGAGATGAGGGATCCTTTCCCTGCTTTCAACGGGAAAGAATTCCCGGCGTTCCCGTCGCAACTCAAGAGGAGGCACTCTCAACAGGAAAGGCGAGAGGAACTCCATGGTCGTACCACCATTCCAAGAGTCCCCCAGATGTCTCAGTCCATTCCAGAGGAACCTCTTTGCCCTGCACTGGCTCATCTTTCACGCCGAGGATCGACTCACACCACGGTGGCACGTGGGACAGCCCTGTGGGAAAGCCTCGAGGGAAAACCACAGATCCTTTGATCCACGCAACGGGAAGCGTGACATTGCTGCTACAGCCGGGAAGGAAAGTGCACGTGCATGCCCCCACTCGAGACGAGGCCTGACTCCCCTGGGGAGACTCCAGAAGTACCCAAAGATCCATGTCAGCCCCTGAGAGGAATCCTCGGTTCCGGCCCTGACTCCACACAAGGTTTTTGGCCCCGGTATCGACGGGAGAGGAATCCCGAGAGGCCCCCTAGCAACTCGCATGGGGACTGGCCTCTCCTGAGGCCACCAGGGCGGGTCCCTGAGGTCCCCGTCGTAACTAGAGAACACCTGCCGCAACTCGAGAAAATCCAGGAAGTTCTCCCTTCCAGGCGAGATGAGGCCTATTTCCGATGAGGCGTCTGGAGACTAATGACACCTAACCTCTGGAACTTCGAAAGGGTCTTTCACACCCTTGCTGCAACTCAAGAAGTTCACCGCCATACCCGTCTCCACTAGAGAGGAAGCACGATGGTCCCGCCCACATCCAGAGGAGCCCCGTTTCCCCCTCGTAGCTCGAGATGAGGGATCCTTTCCCTGCTTTCAACGGGAAAGAATTCCCGGCGTTCCCGTCGCATCTCAAGAGGAGGCACTCTCAACAGGAAACGCGAGAGGAACTCCATGGTCGTACCACCATTCCAAGAGTCCCCCAGATGTCTCAGTCCATTCCAGAGGAACCTCTTTGCCCTGCACTGGCTCATCTTTCACGCCGAGGATCGACTCACAACACGGTGGCACGTGGGACAGCCCTGTGGGAAAGCCTCGAGGGAAAGCCTCGAGGGAAAACCACAGATCCTTTGATCCACGCGACGGGAAGCGTGACATTGCTGCTACAGCCTGGAAGGAAAGCGCACGTGCATGCCCCCACTCGAGACGAGGCCTGACTCCACTGGGGAGACTCCACAAGTACCCAAAGATCCATGTCAGTCCCTGAGCGGAATCCTCGGTTCCGGCCCTGACTCCACACAAGGTTTTTGGCCCCGGTATCGACGGGAGAGGAATCCCGAGAGGCCCCCTAGCAACTCGCATGGGGACTGGCCTCTCCTGAGGCCACCAGGGCGGGTCCCTGAGGTCCCCGTCGTTACTCGAGAACACCTGCTGCAACTCGAGAAAATCCAGGAAGTTCTCCCTTCCAGGCGAGATGAGGCCTATTTCCGATGAGGCCTCTGGAGACTAATGACACCTAACCTCTGGAACTTCGAAAGGGTCTTTCACACCCTTGCTGCAACTCAAGAAGTTCACCGCCATATCCGTCTCCACTCGAGAGGAAGCACGATGGTCCCGCCCACATCCAGAGGAGCCCCGTTTCCCCCTCGTAGCTCGAGATGAGAGATCCTTTCCCTGCTTTCAACGGCAAAAAATTCCCGGCGTTCCCGTTGCAACTCAAGAGGAGGCACTCTCAACAGGAAAGGCGAGAGGAACTCCATGGTCGTACCACCATTCCAAGAGTCCCCCAGATGTCTCAGTCCATTCCAGAGGAACCTCTTTGCCCTGCACTGGCTCATCTTTCACGCCGAGGATCGACTCACACCACGGTGGCACGTGGGACAGCCCTGTGGGAAAGCCTCGAGGGAAAATCAAACATCATTTGATCCACGCGACGGGAAGCGTGACATTGCTGCTACAGCCTGGAAGGAAAGTGAACGTGCATGCCCCCACTCGAGACGAGGCCTGACTCCCCTGGGGAGACTCCAGAAGTACCCAAAGATCCATGTCAGCCCCTGAGAGGAATCCTCGGTTCCGGCCCTGACTCCACACAAGGATTTTGGCTCCGGTATCGACGGGAGAGGAATCCCGAGAGGCCCCCTAGCAACTCGCATAGGGACTTGCCTCTCCTGAGGCCACCAGGGCGGGTCCCTGAGGTCCCCGTCGTAACTCGAGAACACCTGCCGCAACTCGAGAAAATCCAGGAAGTTCTCCCTTCCAGGCGAGATGAGGCCTATTTCCGATGAGGCGTCTGGAGACTAATGACACCTAACCTCTGGAACTTCGAAAGGGTCTTTCACACCCTTGCTGCAACTCAAGAAGTTCACCACCATACCCGTCTCCACTAGAGAGGAAGCACGATGGTCCCGCCAACATCCAGAGGAGCCCCGTTTCCCCCTCGTAGCTCGAGATGAGGGATCCTTTCCCTGCTTTCAACGGGAAAGAATTCCCGGCGTTCCCGTCGCATCTCAAGAGGAGGCACTCTCAACAGGAAAGGCGAGAGGAACTCCATGGTCGTACCACCATTCCAAGAGTCCCCCAGATGTCTCAGTCCATTCCAGAGGAACCTCTTTGCCCTGCACTGGCTCATCTTTCACGCCGAGGATCGACTCACACCACGGTGGCACGTGGGACAGCCCTGTGGGAAAGGCTCGAGGGAAAGCCTCGAGGGAAAACCATAGATCCTTTGATCCACGCGACGGGAAGCGTGACATTGCTGCTACAGCCTGGAAGGAAAGCGCACGTGCATGCCCCCACTCGAGACGAGGCCTGACTCCCCTGGGGAGACTCCACAAGTACCCAAAGATCCATGTCAGCCCCTGAGAGGAATCCTCGGTTCCGGCCTTGATTCCACACAAGGTTTTTGGCCCCGGTATCAACGGGAGAGGAATCCCGAGAGGCCCCCTAGCAACTCGCCTAGGGACTGGCCTCTCCTGAGGCCACCAGGGCGGGTCCCTGAGGTCCCCGTCGTAACTCGAGAACACCTGCCGCAACTCGAGAAAATCCAGGAAGTTCTCCCTTCCAGGCGAGATGAGGCCTATTTCCGATGAGGCGTCTGGAGACTAATGACACCTAACCTCTGGAACTTCGAAAGGGTCTTTCACACCCTTGCTGCAACTCAAGAAGTTCACCGCCATACCCGTCTCCACTAGAGAGGAAGCACGATGGTCCCGCCCACATCCAGAGGAGCCCCGTTTCCCCCTCGTATCTCGAGATGAGGGATCCTTTCCCTGCTTTCAACGGGAAAGAATTCCCGGCGTTCCCGTCGCATCTCAAGAGGAGGCACTCTCAACAGGAAAGGCGAGAGGAACTCCATGGTCGTACCACCATTCCAAGAGTCCCCCAGATGTCTCAGTCCATTCCAGAGGAACCTCTTTGCCCTGCACTGGCTCATCTTTCACGCCGAGGATCGACTCACACCACGGTGGCACGTGGGACAGCCCTGTGGGAAAGCCTCGAGGGAAAACCACAGATCCTTTGATCCACGCGACGGGAAGCGTGACATTGCTGCTACAGCCTGGAAGGAAAGTGCACGTGCATGCCCCCACTCGAGACGAGGCCTGACTCCCCTGGGGAGACTCCAGAAGTACCCAAAGATCCATGTCAGCCCCTGAGAGGAATCCTCGGTTCCGGCCCTGACTCCACACAAGGTTTTTGGCCCCGGTATCGACGGGAGAGGAATCCCGAGAGGCCCCCTAGCAACTCGCATGGGGACTGGCCTCTCCTGAGGCCACCAGGGCGGGTCCCTGAGGTCCCCGTCGTAACTCGAGAACACCTGCCGCAACTCGAGAAAATCCAGGAAGTTCTCCCTTCCGGGCGAGATGAGGCCTATTTCCGATGAGGCGTCTGGAGACTAATGACACCTAACCTCTGGAACTTCGAAAGGGTCTTTCACACCCTTGCTGCAACTCAAGAAGTTCACCGCCATACCCGTCTCCACTCGAGAGGAAGCACGATGGTCCCGCCCACATCCAGAGGAGCCCCGTTTCCCCCTCGTAGCTCGAGATGAGGGATCCTTTTCCTGCTTTCAACGGGAAAGAATTCCCGGCGTTCCCGTCGCATCTCAAGAGGAGGCACTCTCAACAGGAAAGGCGAGAGGAACTCCATGGTCGTACCACCATTCCAAGAGTCCCCCAGATGTCTCAGTCCATTCCAGAGGAACCTCTTTGCCCTGCACTGGCTCATCTTTCACGCCGAGGATCGACTCACACCACGGTGGCACGTGGGACAGCCCTGTGGGAAAGCCTCGAGGGAAAGCCTCGAGGGAAAACCACAGATCCTATGATCCACGCGACGGGAAGCGTGACATTGCTGCTACAGCCTGGAAGGAAAGCGCACGTGCATGCCCCCACTCGAGACGAGGCCTGACTCCACTGGGGAGACTCCAGAAGTACCCAAAGATCCATGTCAGCCCCTGAGAGGAATCCTCGGTTCCGGCCCTGACTCCACACAAGGTTTTTGGCCCCGGTATCGACGGGAGAGGAATCCCGAGAGGCCCCCTAGCAACTCGCATGGGGACTGGCCTCTCCTGAGGCCACCAGGGCGGGTCCCTGAGGTCCCCGTCGTTACTCGAGAACACCTGCTGCAACTCGAGAAAATCCAGGAAGTTCTCCCTTCCAGGCGAGATGAGGCCTATTTCCGATGAGGCCTCTGGAGACTAATGACACCTAACCTCTGGAACTTCGAAAGGGTCTTTCACACCCTTGCTGCAACTCAAGAAGTTCACCGCCATATCCGTCTCCACTCCTGAGGAAGCAC
Source organism: Capricornis sumatraensis (assembly GCF_032405125.1). NCBI lineage: Eukaryota > Metazoa > Chordata > Mammalia > Artiodactyla > Bovidae > Capricornis > Capricornis sumatraensis. The sequence continues at coordinate 3,373,665 of NW_027184627.1, forward strand.
GATGGTCCCGCCCACATCCAGAGGAACCCGTTTCCCCCTCGTAGCTCGAGATGAGAGATCCTTTCCCTGCTTTCAACGGCAAAAAATTCCCGGCGTTCCCGTTGCAACTCAAGAGGAGGCACTCTCAACAGGAAAGGCGAGAGGAACTCCATGGTCGTACCACCATTCCAAGAGTCCCCCAGATGTCTCAGTCCATTCCAGAGGAACCTCTTTGCCCTGCACTGGCTCATCTTTCACGCCGAGGATCGACTCACACCACGGTGGCACGTGGGACAGCCCTGTGGGAAAGCCTCGAGGGAAAATCACACATCATTTGATCCACGCGACGGGAAGTGTGACATTGATGCTACAGCCTGGAAGGAAAGTGAACGTGCATGCCCCCACTCGAGACGAGGCCTGACTCCCCTGGGGAGACTCCAGAAGTACCCAAAGATCCATGTCAGCCCCTGAGAGGAATCCTCGGTTCCGGCCCTGACTCCACACAAGGATTTTGGCCCCGGTATCGACGGGAGAGGAATCCCGAGAGGCCCCCTAGCAACTCGCATAGGGACTGGCCTCTCCTGAGGCCACCAGGGCGGGTGCCTGAGGTCCCCGTCGTAACTCGAGAACACCTGCCGCAACTCGAGAAAATCCAGGAAGTTCTCCCTTCCAGGCGAGATGAGGCCTATTTCCGATGAGGCGTCTGGAGACTAATGACACCTAACCTCTGGAACTTCGAAAGGGTCTTTCACACCCTTGCTGCAACTCAAGAAGTTCACCACCATACCCGTCTCCACTAGAGAGGAAGCACGATGGTCCCGCCAACATCCAGAGGAGCCCCGTTTCCCCCTCGTAGCTCGAGATGAGGGATCCTTTCCCTGCTTTCAACGGGAAAGAATTCCCGGCGTTCCCGTCGCATCTCAAGAGGAGGCACTCTCAACAGGAAAGGCGAGAGGAACTCCATGGTCGTACCACCATTCCAAGAGTCCCCCAGATGTCTCAGTCCATTCCAGAGGAACCTCTTTGCCCTGCACTGGCTCATCTTTCACGCCGAGGATCGACTCACACCACGGTGGCACGTGGGACAGCCCTGTGGGAAAGGCTCGAGGGAAAGCCTCGAGGGAAAACCATAGATCCTTTGATCCACGCGACGGGAAGCGTGACATTGCTGCTACAGCCTGGAAGGAAAGCGCACGTGCATGCCCCCACTCGAGACGAGGCCTGACTCCCCTGGGGAGACTCCACAAGTACCCAAAGATCCATGTCAGCCCCTGAGAGGAATCCTCGGTTCCGGCCTTGACTCCACACAAGGTTTTTGGCCCCGGTATCAACGGGAGAGGAATCCCGAGAGGCCCCCTAGCAACTCGCCTAGGGACTGGCCTCTCCTGAGGCCACCAGGGCGGGTCCCTGAGGTCCCCGTCGTAACTCGAGAACACCTGCCGCAACTCGAGAAAATCCAGGAAGTTCTCCCTTCCAGGCGAGATGAGGCCTATTTCCGATGAGGCCTCTGGAGACTAATGACACCAAACCTCTGGAACTTCGAAAGGGTCTTTCACACCCTTGCTGCAACTCAAGAAGTTCACCGCCATACCCGTCTCCACTCGAGAGGAAGCACGATGGTCCCGCCCACATCCAGAGGAGCCCCGTTTCCCCCTCGTAGCTCGAGATGAGGGATCCTTTCCCTGCTTTCAACGGGTAAGAATTCCCGGCGTTCCCGTCGCATCTCAAGAGGAGGCACTCTCAACAGGAAAAGCGAGAGGAACTCCATGGTCGTACCACCATTCCAAGAGTCCCCCAGATGTCTCAGTCCATTCCAGAGGAACCTCTTTGCCCTGCACTGGCTCATCTTTCACGCCGAGGATCGACTCACACCACGGTGGCACGTGGGACAGCCCTGTGGGAAAGCCTCGAGGGAAAACCACAGATCCTTTGATCCACGCGACGGGAAGCGTGACATTGCTGCTACAGCCTGGAAGGAAAGCGCACGTGCATGCCCCCACTCGAGACGAGGCCTGACTCCCCTGGGGAGACTCCACAAGTACCCAAAGATCCATGTCAGCCCCTGAGAGGAATCCTCGGTTCCGGCCTTGATTCCACACAAGGTTTTTGGCCCCGGTATCAACGGGAGAGGAATCCCGAGAGGCCCCCTAGCAACTCGCCTAGGGACTGGCCTCTCCTGAGGCCACCAGGGCGGGTCCCTGAGGTCCCCGTCGTAACTCGAGAACACCTGCCGCAACTCGAGAAAATCCAGGAAGTTCTCCCTTCCAGGCGAGATGAGGCCTATTTCCGATGAGGCGTCTGGAGACTAATGACACCTAACCTCTGGAACTTCGAAAGGGTCTTTCACACCCTTGCTGCAACTCAAGAAGTTCACCGCCATACCCGTCTCCACTCGAGAGGAAGCACGATGGTCCCGCCCACATCCAGAGGAGCCCCGTTTCCCCCTCGTATCTCGAGATGAGGGATCCTTTCCCTGCTTTCAACGGGAAAGAATTCCCGGCGTTCCCGTCGCATCTCAAGAGGAGGCACTCTCAACAGGAAAGGCGAGAGGAACTCCATGGTCGTACCACCATTCCAAGAGTCCCCCAGATGTCTCAGTCCATTCCAGAGGAACCTCTTTGCCCTGCACTGGCTCATCTTTCACGCCGAGGATCGACTCACACCACGGTGGCACGTGGGACAGCCCTGTGGGAAAGCCTCGAGGGAAAACCACAGATCCTTTGATCCACGCGACGGGAAGCGTGACATTGCTGCTACAGCCTGGAAGGAAAGTGCACGTGCATGCCCCCACTCGAGACGAGGCCTGACTCCCCTGGGGAGACTCCAGAAGTACCCAAAGATCCATGTCAGCCCCTGAGAGGAATCCTCGGTTCCGGCCCTGACTCCACACAAGGTTTTTGGCCCCGGTATCGACGGGAGAGGAATCCCGAGAGGCCCCCTAGCAACTCGCATGGGGACTGGCCTCTCCTGAGGCCACCAGGGCGGGTCCCTGAGGTCCCCGTCGTAACTCGAGAACACCTGCCGCAACTCGAGAAAATCCAGGAAGTTCTCCCTTCCAGGCGAGATGAGGCCTATTTCCGATGAGGCGTCTGGAGACTAATGACACCTAACCTCTGGAACTTCGAAAGGGTCTTTCACACCCTTGCTGCAACTCAAGAAGTTCACCGCCATACCCGTCTCCACTCGAGAGGAAGCACGATGGTCCCGCCCACATCCAGAGGAGCCCCGTTTCCCCCTCGTAGCTCGAGATGAGGGATCCTTTTCCTGCTTTCAACGGGAAAGAATTCCCGGCGTTCCCGTCGCATCTCAAGAGGAGGCACTCTCAACAGGAAAGGCGAGAGGAACTCCATGGTCGTACCACCATTCCAAGAGTCCCCCAGATGTCTCAGTCCATTCCAGAGGAACCTCTTTGCCCTGCACTGGCTCATCTTTCACGCCGAGGATCGACTCACACCACGGTGGCACGTGGGACAGCCCTGTGGGAAAGCCTCGAGGGAAAGCCTCGAGGGAAAACCACAGATCCTATGATCCACGCGACGGGAAGCGTGACATTGCTGCTACAGCCTGGAAGGAAAGCGCACGTGCATGCCCCCACTCGAGACGAGGCCTGACTCCACTGGGGAGACTCCAGAAGTACCCAAAGATCCATGTCAGCCCCTGAGAGGAATCCTCGGTTCCGGCCCTGACTCCACACAAGGTTTTTGGCCCCGGTATCGACGGGAGAGGAATCCCGAGAGGCCCCCTAGCAACTCGCATGGGGACTGGCCTCTCCTGAGGCCACCAGGGCGGGTCCCTGAGGTCCCCGTCGTTACTCGAGAACACCTGCTGCAACTCGAGAAAATCCAGGAAGTTCTCCCTTCCAGGCGAGATGAGGCCTATTTCCGATGAGGCCTCTGGAGACTAATGACACCTAACCTCTGGAACTTCGAAAGGGTCTTTCACACCCTTGCTGCAACTCAAGAAGTTCACCGCCATATCCGTCTCCACTCCTGAGGAAGCACGATGGTCCCGCCCACATCCAGAGGAGCCCCGTTTCCCCCTCGTAGCTCGAGATGAGAGATCCTTTCCCTGCTTTCAACGGCAAAAAATTCCCGGCGTTCCCGTTGCAACTCAAGAGGAGGCACTCTCAACAGGAAAGGCGAGAGGAACTCCATGGTCGTACCACCATTCCAAGAGTCCCCCAGATGTCTCAGTCCATTCCAGAGGAACCTCTTTGCCCTGCACTGGCTCATCTTTCACGCCGAGGATCGACTCACACCACGGTGGCACGTGGGACAGCCCTGTGGGAAAGCCTCGAGGGAAAATCACACATCATTTGATCCACGCGACGGGAAGTGTGACATTGATGCTACAGCCTGGAAGGAAAGTGAACGTGCATGCCCCCACTCGAGACGAGGCCTGACTCCCCTGGGGAGACTCCAGAAGTACCCAAAGATCCATGTCAGCCCCTGAGAGGAATCCTCGGTTCCGGCCCTGACTCCACACAAGGATTTTGGCCCCGGTATCGACGGGAGAGGAATCCCGAGAGGCCCCCTAGCAACTCGCATAGGGACTGGCCTCTCCTGAGGCCACCAGGGCGGGTCCCTGAGGTCCCCGTCGTAACTCGAGAACACCTGCCGCAACTCGAGAAAATCCAGGAAGTTCTCCCTTCCAGGCGAGATGAGGCCTATTTCCGATGAGGCGTCTGGAGACTAATGACACCTAACCTCTGGAACTTCGAAAGGGTCTTTCACACCCTTGCTGCAACTCAAGAAGTTCACCACCATACCCGTCTCCACTAGAGAGGAAGCACGATGGTCCCGCCAACATCCAGAGGAGCCCCGTTTCCCCCTCGTAGCTCGAGATGAGGGATCCTTTCCCTGCTTTCAACGGGAAAGAATTCCCGGCGTTCCCGTCGCATCTCAAGAGGAGGCACTCTCAACAGGAAAGGCGAGAGGAACTCCATGGTCGTACCACCATTCCAAGAGTCCCCCAGATGTCTCAGTCCATTCCAGAGGAACCTCTTTGCCCTGCACTGGCTCAGCTTTCACGCCGAGGATCGACTCACACCACGGTGGCACGTGGGACAGCCCTGTGGGAAAGGCTCGAGGGAAAGCCTCGAGGGAAAACCATAGATCCTTTGATCCACGCGACGGGAAGCGTGACATTGCTGCTACAGCCTGGAAGGAAAGCGCACGTGCATGCCCCCACTCGAGACGAGGCCTGACTCCCCTGGGGAGACTCCACAAGTACCCAAAGATCCATGTCAGCCCCTGAGAGGAATCCTCGGTTCCGGCCTTGACTCCACACAAGGTTTTTGGCCCCGGTATCAACGGGAGAGGAATCCCGAGAGGCCCCCTAGCAACTCGCCTAGGGACTGGCCTCTCCTGAGGCCACCAGGGCGGGTCCCTGAGGTCCCCGTCGTAACTCGAGAACACCTGCCGCAACTCGAGAAAATCCAGGAAGTTCTCCCTTCCAGGCGAGATGAGGCCTATTTCCGATGAGGCCTCTGGAGACTAATGACACCAAACCTCTGGAACTTCGAAAGGGTCTTTCACACCCTTGCTGCAACTCAAGAAGTTCACCGCCATACCCGTCTCCACTCGAGAGGAAGCACGATGGTCCCGCCCACATCCAGAGGAGCCCCGTTTCCCCCTCGTAGCTCGAGATGAGGGATCCTTTCCCTGCTTTCAACGGGTAAGAATTCCCGGCGTTCCCGTCGCATCTCAAGAGGAGGCACTCTCAACAGGAACGGCGAGAGGAACTCCATGGTCGTACCACCATTCCAAGAGTCCCCCAGATGTCTCAGTCCATTCCAGAGGAACCTCTTTGCCCTGCACTGGCTCATCTTTCACGCCGAGGATCGACTCACACCACGGTGGCACGTGGGACAGCCCTGTGGGAAAGCCTCGAGGGAAAACCACAGATCCTTTGATCCACGCGACGGGAAGCGTGACATTGCTGCTACAGCCTGGAAGGAAAGTGCACGTGCATGCCCCCACTCGAGACGAGGCCTGACTCCCCTGGGGAGACTCCAGAAGTACCCAAAGATCCATGTCAGCCCCTGAGAGGAATCCTCGGTTCCGGCCCTGACTCCACAGAAGGTTTTTGGCCCCGGTATCGACGGGAGAGGAATCCCGAGAGGCCCCCTAGCAACTCGCATGGGGACTGGCCTCTCCTGAGGCCACCAGGGCGGGTCCCTGAGGTCCCCGTCGTAACTCGAGAACACCTGCCACAACTCGAGAAAATCCAGGAAGTTCTCCCTTCCAGGCGAGATGAGGCCTATTTCCGATGAGGCGTCTGGAGACTAATGACACCTAACCTCTGGAACTTCGAAAGGGTCTTTCACACCCTTGCTGCAACTCAAGAAGTTCACCGCCATACCCGTCTCCACTCGAGAGGAAGCACGATGGTCCCGCCCACATCCAGAGGAGCCCCGTTTCCCCCTCGTAGCTCGAGATGAGGGATCCTTTTCCTGCTTTCAACGGGAAAGAATTCCCGGCGTTCCCGTCGCATCTCAAGAGGAGGCACTCTCAACAGGAAAGGCGAGAGGAACTCCATGGTCGTACCACCATTCCAAGAGTCCCCCAGATGTCTCAGTCCATTCCAGAGGAAGCTCTTTGCCCTGCACTGGCTCATCTTTCACGCCGAGGATCGACTCACACCACGGTGGCACGTGGGACAGCCCTGTGGGAAAGCCTCGAGGGAAAGCCTCGAGGGAAAACCACAGATCCTTTGATCCACGCGACGGGAAGCGTGACATTGCTGCTACAGCCTGGAAGGAAAGCGCACGTGCATGCCCCCACTCGAGACGAGGCCTGACTCCACTGGGGAGACTCCAGAAGTACCCAAAGATCCATGTCAGCCCATGAGAGGAATCCTCGGTTCCGGCCCTGACTCCACACAAGGTTTTTGGCCCCGGTATCGACGGGAGAGGAATCCCGAGAGGCCCCCTAGCAACTCGCATGGGGACTGGCCTCTCCGGAGGCCACCAGGGCGGGTCCCTGAGGTCCCCGTCGTAACTCGAGAACACCTGCCGCAACTCGAGAAAATCCAGGAAGTTCTCCCTTCCAGGCGAGATGAGGCCTATTTCCGATGAGGCCTCTGGAGACTAACGACACCAAACCTCTGGAACTTCGAAAGGGTCTTTCACACCCTTGCTGCAACTCAAGAAGTTCACCGCCATACCCGTCTCCACTCGAGAGGAAGCACGATGGTCCCGCCCACATCCAGAGTAGCCCCGTTTTCCCCTCGGTGCTCGAGATGAGGGATCCTTTCCCTGGTTTCAACGGGAAAGAATTCCCGGCGTTCCCGTCGCATCTCAAGAGGAGGCACTCTCAACAGGAAAGGCGAGAGGAACTCCATGGTCGTACCACCATTCCAAGAGTCCCCCAGATGTCTCAGTCCATTCCAGAGGAACCTCTTTGCCCTGCACTGGCTCATCTTTCACGCCGAGGATCGACTCACACCACGGTGGCACGTGGGACAGCCCTGTGGGAAAGCCTCGAGGGAAAACCACAGATCCTTTGATCCACGCGACGGGAAGCGTGACATTGCTGCTACAGCCTGGAAGGAAAGTGCACGTGCATGCCCCCACTCGAGACGAGGCCTGACTCCCCTGGGGAGACGCCAGAAGTACCCAAAGATCCATGTCAGCCCCTGAGAGGAATCCTCGGTTCCGGCCCTGACTCCACACAAGGTTTTGGGCCCCGGTATCGACGGGAGAGGAATCCCGAGAGGCACCCTAGCAACTCGCATGGGGACTGGCCTCTCCTGAGGCCACCAGGGCGGGTCCCTGAGGTCCCCGTCGTAACTCGAGAACACCTGCCGCAACTCGAGAAAATCCAGGAAGTTCTCCCTTCCAGGCGAGATGAGGCCTATTTCCGATGAGGCCTCTGGAGACTAATGACACCTAACCTCTGGAACTTCGAAAGGGTCTTTCACACCCTTGCTGCAACTCAAGAAGTTCACCGCCATACCCGTCTCCACTCGAGAGGATGCACGATGGTCCCGCCCACATCCAGAGGAGCCCCGTTTCCCCCTCGTAGCTCGAGATGAGGGATCCTTTCCCTGCTTTAAACGGCAAAAAATTCCCGGCGTTCCCGTCGCATCTCAAGAGGAGGCACTCTCAACAGGAAAGGCGAGAAGAACTCCATGGTCGTACCACCATTCCAAGAGTCCCCCAGATGTCTCAGTCCATTCCAGAGGAACCTCTTTGCCCTGCACTGGCTCATCTTTCACGCCGAGGATCGACTCACACCACGGTGGCACGTGGGACAGCCCTGTGGGAAAGCCTCTAGGGAAAACCACACAACATTTGATCCACGCGACGGGAAGCGTGACATTGCTGCTACAGCCTGGAAGGAAAGTGCACGTGCATGCCCCCACTCGAGACGAGGCCTGACTCCCCTGGGGAGACTCCAGAAGTACCCAAAGATCCATGTCAGCCCCTGAGAGGAATCCTCGGTTCCGGCCCTGACTCCACTCAAGGTTTTTGGCCCCGGTATCGACGGGAGAGGAATCCCGAGAGGCCCCCTAGCAACTCGCATAGGGACTGGCCTCTCCTGAGGCCACCAGGGCGGGTCCCTGAGGTCCCCGTCGTAACTCGACAACACCTGCCGCAACTGGAGAAAATCCAGGAAGTTCTCCCTTCCAGGCGAAATGAGGCCTATTTCCGATGAGGCGTCTGGAGACTAATGACACCTTACCTCTGGAACTTCCAAAGGGTCTTTCACAGCCTTGCTGCAACTCAAGAAGTTCACCACCATACCCGTCTCCACTAGAGAGGAAGCACGATGGTCCCGCCCACATCCAGAGGAGCCCCGTTTCCCCCTCGTAGCTCGAGATGAGGGATCCTTTCCCTGCTTTCAACGGGAAAGAATTCCCGGCGTTCCCGTCGCATCTCAAGAGGAGGCACTCTCAACAGGAAAGGCGAGAGGAACTCCATGGTCGTACCACCATTCCAAGAGTCCCCCAGATGTCTCAGTCCATTCCAGAGGAACCTCTTTGCCCTGCACTGGCTCATCTTTCACGCCCAGGATTGACTCACACCACGGTGGCACGTGGGACAGCCCTGTGGGAAAGCCTCGAGGGAAAGCCTCGAGGGAAAACCACAGATCCTTTGATCCACGCGACGGGAAGCGTGACATTGCTGCTACAGCCTGGAAGGAAAGCGCACGTGCATGCCCCCACTCGAGACGAGGCCTGACTCCCCTGGGGAGACTCCACAAGTACCCAAAGATCCATGTCAGCCCCTGAGAGGAATCCTCGGTTCCGGCCCTGACTCCACACAAACTTTTTGGCCCCGGTATCAACGGGAGAGGAATCCCGAGAGGCCCCCTAGCAACTCGCCTAGGGACTGGCCTCTCCTGAGGCCACCAGGGCGGGTCCCTGAGGTCCCCGTCGTAACTCGAGAACACCTGCCGCAACTCGAGAAAATCCAGGAAGTTCTCCCTTCCAGGCGAGATGAGGCCTATTTCCGATGAGGCCTCTGGAGACTAATGACACCTAACCTCTGGAACTTCCAAAGGGTCTTTCACACCCTTGCTGCAACTCAAGAAGTTCACCGCCATACCCGTCTCCACTCGAGAGGAAGCACGATGGTCCCGCCCACATCCAGAGGAGCCCCGTTTCCCCCTCGTAGCTCGAGATGAGGGATCCTTTCCCTGCTTTCAACGGGAAAGAATTCCCGGCGTTCCCGTCGCATCTCAAGAGGAGGCACTCTCAACAGGAAAGGCGAGAGGAACTCCATGGTCGTACCACCATTCCAAGAGTCCCCCAGATGTCTCAGTCCATTCCAGAGGAACCTCTTTGCCCTGCACTGGCTCATCTTTCACGCCGAGGATCGACTCACACCACGGTGGCACGTGGGACAGCCCTGTGGGAAAGCCTCGAGGGAAAACCACAGATCCTTTGATCCACGCGACGGGAAGCGTGACATTGCTGCTAGAGCCTGGAAGGAAAGTGCACGTGCATGCCCCCACTCGAGACGAGGCCTGACTCCCCTGGGGAGACTCCAGAAGTACCCAAAGATCCATGTCAGCCCCTGAGAGGAATCCTCGGTTCCGGCCCTGAATCCACACAAGGTTTTTGGCCCCGGTATCGACGGGAGAGGAATCCCGAGAGGCCCCCTAGCAACTCGCATGGGGACTGGCCTCTCCTGAGGCCACCAGGGCGGGTCCCTGAGGTCCCCGTCGTAACTCGAGAACACCTGCCGCAACTCGAGAAAATCCAGGAAGTTCTCCCTTCCAGGCGAGATGAGGCCTATTTCCGATGAGGCGTCTGGAGACTAATGACACCTAACCTCTGGAACTTCGAAAGGGTCTTTCACACCCTTGCTGCAACTCAAGAAGTTCACCGCCATACCCGTCTCCACTCGAGAGGAAGCATGATGGTCCCGCCCACATCCAGAGGAGCCCCGTTTCCCCCTCGTAGCTCGAGATGAGGGATCCTTTCCCTGCTTTCAACGGGAAAGAATTCCCGGCATTCCCGTCGCATCTCAAGAGGAGGCACTCTCAACAGGAAAGGCGAGAGGAACTCCATGGTCGTACCACCATTGCAAGAGTCCCCCAGATGTCTCAGTCCATTCCAGAGGAACCTCTTTGCCCTGCACTGGCTCATCTTTCACGCCGAGGATCGACTCACACCACGGTGGCACGTGGGACAGCCCTGTGGGAAAGCCTCGAGGGAAAGCCTCGAGGGAAAACCACAGATCCTTTGATCCACGTGACGGGAAGCGTGACATTGCTGCTACAGCCTGGAAGGAAAGCGCACGTGCATGCCCCCACTCGAGACGAGGCCTGACTCCCCTGGGGAGACTCCAGAAGTACCCAAAGATCCATGTCAGCCCCTGAGAGGAATCCTCGGTTCCGGCCCTGACTCCACTCAAGGTTTTTGGCCCCGGTATCGACGGGAGAGGAATCCCGAGAGGCCCCCTAGCAACTCGCATGGGGACTGGCCTCTCCTGAGGCCACCAGGGCGGGTCCCTGAGTTCCCCGTCGTAACTTAAGAACACCTGCCGCAACTCGAGAAAATCCAGGAAGTTCTCCCTTCCAGGCGAGATGAGGCCTATTTCCGATGAGGCGTCTGGAGACTAATGACACCTAACCTCTGGAACTTTGAAAGGGTCTTTCACACCCTTGCTGCAACTCAAGAAGTTCTCCGCCATACCCGTCTCCACTCGAGAGGAAGCACGATGGTCCCGCCCACATCCAGAGGAGCCCCGTTTTCCCCTCGGTGCTCGAGATGAGGGATCCTTTCCCTGCTTTCAACGGGAAAGAATTCCCGGCGTTCCCGTCGCATCTCAAGAGGAGGCACTCTGAACAGGAAAGGCGAGAGGATCTCCATGGTCGTACCACCATTCCAAGAGTCCCCCAGATGTCTCAGTCCATTCCAGAGGAACCTCTTTGCCCTGCACTGGCTCATCTTTCACGCCGAGGATCGACTCACACCACGGTGGCACGTGGGACAGCCCTGTGGGAAAGCCTCGAGGGAAAGCCTCGAGGGAAAACCACAGATCCTTTGATCCACGCGACGGGAAGCGTGACATTGCTGCTACAGCCTGGAAGGAAAGCGCACGTGCATGCCCCCACTCGAGACGAGGTCTGACTCCACTGGGGAGACTCCAGAAGTACCCAAAGATCCATGTCAGCCCCTGAGAGGAATCCTCGGTTCCGGCCCTGACTCCACACAAGGTTTTTGGCCCCGGTATCGACGGGAGAGGAATCCCGAGAGGCCCCCTAGCAACTCGCATGGGGACTGGCCTCTCCGGAGGCCACCAGGGCGGGTCCCTGAGGTCCCCGTCGTAATTCGAGAACACCTGCCGCAACTCGAGAAAATCCAGGAAGTTCTCCCTTCCAGGCGAGATGAGGCCTATTTCTGATGAGGCCTCTGGAGACTAATGACACCAAACCTCTGGAACTTCGAAAGGGTCTTTCACACCCTTGGTGCAACACAAGAAGTTCACCGCCATACCCGTCTCCACTCGAGAGGAAGCACGATGGTCCCGCCCACATCCAGAGGAGCCCCGTTTCCCCCTCGTAGCTCGAGATGAGGGATCCTTTCCCTGGTTTCAACGGGAAAGAATTCCCGGCGTTCCCGTCGCATCTCAAGAGGAGGCACTCTCAACAGGAAAGGCGAGAGGAACTCCATGGTCGTACCACCATTCCAAGAGTCCCCCAGATGTCTCAGTTCATTTCAGAGGAACCTCTTTGCCCTGCACTGGCTCATCTTTCACGCCGAGGATCGACTCACACCACGGTGGCACGTGGGACAGCCCTGTGGGAAAGCCTCGAGGGAAAGCCTCGAGGGAAAACCACAGATCCTTTGATCCACGCGACGGGAAGCATGACATTGCTGGAACAGCCTGGAAGGAAAGCGCACATGCATGCCCCCACTCGAGACGAGGCCTGACTCCCCTGGGGAGACTCCAGAAGTACCCAAAGATCCATTTCAGCCCCTGAGAAGAATCCTCGGTTCCGGCCCTGACTCCACACAAGCTTTTTGGCCCCGGTATCGACGGGATAGGAATCCCGAGAGACCCCCTAGCAACTCGCATGGGGACTGGCCTCTCCTGAGGCCACCAGGGCGGGTCCCTGAGGTCCCCGTCGTAACTCGAGAACACCTGCCGCAACTCGAGAAAATCCAGGAAGTTCTCCCTTCCAGGCGAGATGAGGCCTATTTCCGATGAGGCCTCTGGAGACTAATGACACCAAACCTCTGGAACTTCGAAAGGGTCTTTCACACCCTTGCTGCAACTCAAGAAGTTCACCGCCATACCCGTCTCCACTCGAGAGGAAGCACGATGGTCCCGCCCACATCCAGAGGAGCCCCGTTTCCCCCTCGTAGCTCGAGATGAGGGATCCTTTCCCTGGTTTCAACGGGAAAGAATTCCCGGCGTTCCCATCGCATCTCAAGAGGAGGCACTCTCAACAGGAAAGGCGGGAGGAACTCCATGGTCGTACCACCATTCCAAGAGTCCCCCAGATGTCTCAGTCCATTCCAGAGGAACCTCTTTGCCCTGCACTGGCTCATCTTTCACGCCGAGGATCGACTCCCAACACGGTGGCACGTGGGACAGCCCTGTGGGAAAGCCTCTAGGGAAAACCACACAACATTTGATCCACGCGACGGGAAGCGTGACATTGCTGCTACAGCCTGGAAGGAAAGTGCACGTGCATGCCCCCACTCGAGACGAGGCCTGACTCCCCTGGGGAGACTCCAGAAGTACCCAAAGATCCATGTCAGCCCCTGAGAGGAATCCTCGGTTCCGGCCCTGACTCCACACAAGGTTTTTGGCCCCGGTATCGACGGGAGAGGAATCCCGAGAGGCCCCCTAGCAACTCGCCTAGGGACTGGCCTCTCCTGAGGCCACCAGGGCGGGTCCCTGAGGTCCCCGTCGTAACTCGAGAACACCTGCCGCAACTCGAGAAAATCCAGGAAGTTCTCCCTTCCAGGCGAGATGAGGCCTATTTCCGATGAGGCCTCTGGAGACTAATGACACCTAACCTCTGGAACTTCGAAAGGGTCTTTCACACCCTTGCTGCAACTCAAGAAGTTCACCGCCATACCCGTCTCCACTCGAGAGGAAGCACGATGGTCCCGCCCACATCCAGAGGAGCCCCGTTTCCCCCTCGTAGCTCGAGATGAGGGATCCTTTCCCTGCTTTCAACGGGAAAGAATTCCCGGCGTTCCCGTCGCATCTCAAGAGGAGGCACTCTCAACAGGAAAGGCGAGAGGAACTCCATGGTCGTACCACCATTCCAAGAGTCCCCCAGATGTCTCAGTCCATTCCAGAGGAACCTCTTTGCCCTGCACTGGCTCATCTTTCACGCCGAGGATCGACTCACACCACGGTGGCACGTGGGACAGCCCTGTGGGAAAGCCTCGAGGGAAAACCACAGATCCTTTGATCCACGCGACGGGAAGCGTGACATTGCTGCTAGAGCCTGGAAGGAAAGTGCACGTGCATGCCCCCAATCGAGACGAGGCCTGACTCCCCTGGGGAGACTCCAGAAGTACCCAAAGATCCATGTCAGCCCCTGAGAGGAATCCTCGGTTCCGGCCCTGAATCCACACAAGGTTTTTGGCCCCGGTATCGACGGGAGAGGAATCCCGAGAGGCCCCCTAGCAACTCGCATGGGGACTGGCCTCTCCTGAGGCCACCAGGGCGGGTCCCTGAGGTCCCCGTCGTAACTCGAGAACACCTGCCGCAACTCGAGAAAATCCAGGAAGTTCTCCCTTCCAGGCGAGATGAGGCCTATTTCCGATGAGGCGTCTGGAGACTAATGACACCTAACCTCTGGAACTTCGAAAGGGTCTTTCACACCCTTGCTGCAACTCAAGAAGTTCACCGCCATACCCGTCTCCACTCGAGAGGAAGCATGATGGTCCCGCCCACATCCAGAGGAGCCCCGTTTCCCCCTCGTAGCTCGAGATGAGGGATCCTTTCCCTGCTTTCAACGGGAAAGAATTCCCGGCATTCCCGTCGCATCTCAAGAGGAGGCACTCTCAACAGGAAAGGCGAGAGGAACTCCATGGTCGTACCACCATTCCAAGAGTCCCCCAGATGTCTCAGTCCATTCCAGAGGAACCTCTTTGCCCTGCACTGGCTCATCTTTCACGCCGAGGATCGACTCACACCACGGTGGCACGTGGGACAGCCCTGTGGGAAAGCCTCGAGGGAAAGCCTCGAGGGAAAACCACAGATCCTTTGATCCACGCGACGGGAAGCGTGACATTGCTGCTACAGCCTGGAAGGAAAGCGCACGTGCATGCCCCCACTCGAGACGAGGCCTGACTCCCCTGGGGAGACTCCAGAAGTACCCAAAGATCCATGTCAGCCCCTGAGAGGAATCCTCGGTTCCGGCCCTGACTCCACTCAAGGTTTTTGGCCCCGGTATCGACGGGAGAGGAATCCCGAGAGGCCCCCTAGCAACTCGCATGGGGACTGGCCTCTCCTGAGGCCACCAGGGCGGGTCCCTGAGTTCCCCGTCGTAACTTAAGAACACCTGCCGCAACTCGAGAAAATCCAGGAAGTTCTCCCTTCCAGGCGAGATGAGGCCTATTTCCGATGAGGCGTCTGGAGACTAATGACACCTAACCTCTGGAACTTTGAAAGGGTCTTTCACACCCTTGCTGCAACTCAAGAAGTTCTCCGCCATACCCGTCTCCACTCGAGAGGAAGCACGATGGTCCCGCCCACATCCAGAGGAGCCCCGTTTTCCCCTCGGTGCTCGAGATGAGGGATCCTTTCCCTGCTTTCAACGGGAAAGAATTCCCGGCGTTCCCGTCGCATCTCAAGAGGAGGCACTCTCAACAGGAAAGGCGAGAGGATCTCCATGGTCGTACCACCATTCCAAGAGTCCCCCAGATGTCTCAGTCCATTCCAGAGGAACCTCTTTGCCCTGCACTGGCTCATCTTTCACGCCGAGGATCGACTCACACCACGGTGGCACGTGGGACAGCCCTGTGGGAAAGCCTCGAGGGAAAGCCTCGAGGGAAAACCACAGATCCTTTGATCCACGCGACGGGAAGCGTGACATTGCTGCTACAGCCTGGAAGGAAAGCGCACGTGCATGCCCCCACTCGAGACGAGGCCTGACTCCACTGGGGAGACTCCAGAAGTACCCAAAGATCCATGTCAGCCCCTGAGAGGAATCCTCGGTTCCGGCCCTGACTCCACACAAGGTTTTTGGCCCCGGTATCGACGGGAGAGGAATCCCGAGAGGCCCCCTAGCAACTCGCATGGGGACTGGCCTCTCCGGAGGCCACCAGGGCGGGTCCCTGAGGTCCCCGTCGTAATTCGAGAACACCTGCCGCAACTCGAGAAAATCCAGGAAGTTCTCCCTTCCAGGCGAGATGAGGCCTATTTCTGATGAGGCCTCTGGAGACTAATGACACCAAACCTCTGGAACTTCGAAAGGGTCTTTCACACCCTTGGTGCAACTCAAGAAGTTCACCGCCATACCCGTCTCCACTCGAGAGGAAGCACGATGGTCCCGCCCACATCCAGAGGAGCCCCGTTTCCCCCTCGTAGCTCGAGATGAGGGATCCTTTCCCTGGTTTCAACGGGAAAGAATTCCCGGCGTTCCCGTCGCATCTCAAGAGGAGGCACTCTCAACAGGAAAGGCGAGAGGAACTCCATGGTCGTACCACCATTCCAAGAGTCCCCCAGATGTCTCAGTTCATTTCAGAGGAACCTCTTTGCCCTGCACTGGCTCATCTTTCACGCCGAGGATCGACTCACACCACGGTGGCACGTGGGACAGCCCTGTGGGAAAGCCTCGAGGGAAAGCCTCGAGGGAAAACCACAGATCCTTTGATCCACGCGACGGGAAGCATGACATTGCTGGAACAGCCTGGAAGGAAAGCGCACATGCATGCCCCCACTCGAGACGAGGCCTGACTCCCCTGGGGAGACTCCAGAAGTACCCAAAGATCCATTTCAGCCCCTGAGAAGAATCCTCGGTTCCGGCCCTGACTCCACACAAGCTTTTTGGCCCCGGTATCGACGGGATAGGAATCCCGAGAGACCCCCTAGCAACTCGCATGGGGACTGGCCTCTCCTGAGGCCACCAGGGCGGGTCCCTGAGGTCCCCGTCGTAACTCGAGAACACCTGCCGCAACTCGAGAAAATCCAGGAAGTTCTCCCTTCCAGGCGAGATGAGGCCTATTTCCGATGAGGCCTCTGGAGACTAATGACACCAAACCTCTGGAACTTCGAAAGGGTCTTTCACACCCTTGCTGCAACTCAAGAAGTTCACCGCCATACCCGTCTCCACTCGAGAGGAAGCACGATGGTCCCGCCCACATCCAGAGGAGCCCCGTTTCCCCCTCGTAGCTCGAGATGAGGGATCCTTTCCCTGGTTTCAACGGGAAAGAATTCCCGGCGTTCCCATCGCATCTCAAGAGGAGGCACTCTCAACAGGAAAGGCGGGAGGAACTCCATGGTCGTACCACCATTCCAAGAGTCCCCCAGATGTCTCAGTCCATTCCAGAGGAACCTCTTTGCCCTGCACTGGCTCATCTTTCACGCCGAGGATCGACTCACAACACGGTGGCACGTGGGACAGCCCTGTGGGAAAGCCTCTAGGGAAAACCACACAACATTTGATCCACGCGACGGGAAGCGTGACATTGCTGCTACAGCCTGGAAGGAAAGTGCACGTGCATGCCCCCACTCGAGACGAGGCCTGACTCCGCTGGGGAGACTCCAGAAGTACCCAAAGATCCATGTCAGCCCCTGAGAGGAATCCTCGGTTCCGGCCCTGACTCCACACAAGGTTTTTGGCCCCGGTATCGACGGGAGAGGAATCCCGAGAGGCCCCCTAGCAACTCGCATAGGGACTGGCCTCTCCTGAGGCCACCAGGGCGGGTCCCTGACGTCCCCGTCGTAACTCGACAACACCTGCCGCAACTGGAGAAAATCCAGGAAGTTCTCCCTTCCAGGCGAAATGAGGCCTATTTCCGATGAGGCGTCTGGAGACTAATGACACCTTACCTCTGGAACTTCCAAAGGGTCTTTCACAGCCTTGCTGCAACTCAAGAAGTTCACCACCATACCCGTCTCCACTAGAGAGGAAGCACGATGGTCCCGCCCACATCCAGAGGAGCCCCGTTTCCCCCTCGTAGCTCGAGATGAGGGATCCTTTCCCTGCTTTCAACGGGAAAGAATTCCCGGCGTTCCCGTCGCATCTCAAGAGGAGGCACTCTCAACAGGAAAGGCGAGAGGAACTCCATGGTCGTACCACCATTCCAAGAGTCCCCCAGATGTCTCAGTCCATTCCAGAGGAACCTCTTTGCCCTGCACTGGCTCATCTTTCACGCCCAGGATTGACTCACACCACGGTGGCACGTGGGACAGCCCTGTGGGAAAGCCTCGAGGGAAAGCCTCGAGGGAAAACCACAGATCCTTTGATCCACGCGACGGGAAGCGTGACATTGCTGCTACAGCCTGGAAGGAAAGCGCACGTGCATGCCCCCACTCGAGACGAGGCCTGACTCCCCTGGGGAGACTCCAGAAGTACCCAAAGATCCATGTCAGCCCCTGAGAGGAATCCTCGGTTCCGGCCCTGACTCCACACAAACTTTTTGGCCCCGGTATCAACGGGAGAGGAATCCCGAGAGGCCCCCTAGCAACTCGCCTAGGGATTGGCCTCTCCTGAGGCCACCAGGGCGGGTCCCTGAGGTCCCCGTCGTAACTCGAGAACACCTGCCGCAACTCGAGAAAATCCAGGAAGTTCTCCCTTCCAGGCGAGATGAGGCCTATTTCCGATGAGGCCTCTGGAGACTAATGATACCTAACCTCTGGAACTTCCAAAGGGTCTTTCACACCCTTGCTGCAACTCAAGAAGTTCACCGCCATACCCGTCTCCACTCGAGAGGAAGCACGATGGTCCCGCCCACATCCAGAGGAGCCCCGTTTCCCCCTCGTAGCTCGAGATGAGGGATCCTTTCCCTGCTTTCAACGGGAAAGAATTCCCGGCGTTCCCGTCGCATCTCAAGAGGAGGCACTCTCAACAGGAAAGGCGAGAGGAACTCCATGGTCGTACCACCATTCCAAGAGTCCCCCAGATGTCTCAGTCCATTCCAGAGGAACCTCTTTGCCCTGCACTGGCTCATCTTTCACGCCGAGGATCGACTCACACCACGGTGGCACGTGGGACAGCCCTGTGGGAAAGCCTCGAGGGAAAATCACAGATCCTTTGATCCACGCGACGGGAAGCGTGACATTGCTGCTAGAGCCTGGAAGGAAAGTGCACGTGCATGCCCCCAATCGAGACGAGGCCTGACTCCCCTGGGGAGACTCCAGAAGTACCCAAAGATCCATGTCAGCCCCTGAGAGGAATCCTCGGTTCCGGCCCTGAATCCACACAAGGTTTTTGGCCCCGGTATCGACGGGAGAGGAATCCCGAGAGGCCCCCTAGCAACTCGCATGGGGACTGGCCTCTCCTGAGGCCACCAGGGCGGGTCCCTGAGGTCCCCGTCGTAACTCGAGAACACCTGCCGCAACTCGAGAAAATCCAGGAAGTTCTCCCTTCCAGGCGAGATGAGGCCTATTTCCGATGAGGCGTCTGGAGACTAATGACACCTAACCTCTGGAACTTCGAAAGGGTCTTTCACACCCTTGCTGCAACTCAAGAAGTTCACCGCCATACCCGTCTGCACTCGAGAGGAAGCATGATGGTCCCGCCCACATCCAGAGGAGCCCCGTTTCCCCCTCGTAGCTCGAGATGAGGGATCCTTTCCCTGCTTTCAACGGGAAAGAATTCCCGGCATTCCCGTCGCATCTCAAGAGGAGGCACTCTCAACAGGAAAGGCGAGAGGAACTCCATGGTCGTACCACCATTCCAAGAGTCCCCCAGATGTCTCAGTCCATTCCAGAGGAAACTCTTTGCCCTGCACTGGCTCATCTTTCACGCCGAGGATCGACTCACACCACGGTGGCACGTGGGACAGCCCTGTGGGAAAGCCTCGAGGGAAAGCCTCGAGGGAAAACCACAGATCCTTTGATCCACGTGACGGGAAGCGTGACATTGCTGCTACAGCCTGGAAGGAAAGCGCACGTGCATGCCCCCACTCGAGACGAGGCCTGACTCCCCTGGGGAGACTCCAGAAGTACCCAAAGATCCATGTCAGCCCCTGAGAGGAATCCTCGGTTCCGGCCCTGACTCCACTCAAGGTTTTTGGCCCCGGTATCGACGGGAGAGGAATCCCGAGAGGCCCCCTAGCAACTCGCATGGGGACTGGCCTCTCCTGAGGCCACCAGGGCGGGTCCCTGAGTTCCCCGTCGTAACTTAAGAACACCTGCCGCAACTCGAGAAAATCCAGGAAGTTCTCCCTTCCAGGCGAGATGAGGCCTATTTCCGATGAGGCGTCTGGAGACTAATGACACCTAACCTCTGGAACTTTGAAAGGGTCTTTCACACCCTTGCTGCAACTCAAGAAGTTCTCCGCCATACCCGTCTCCACTCGAGAGGAAGCACGATGGTCCCGCCCACATCCACAGGAGCCCCGTTTTCCCCTCGGTGCTCGAGATGAGGGATCCTTTCCCTGCTTTCAACGGGAAAGAATTCCCGGCGTTCCCGTCGCATCTCAAGAGGAGGCACTCTCAACAGGAAAGGCGAGAGGATCTCCATGGTCGTACCACCATTCCAAGAGTCCCCCAGATGTCTCAGTCCATTCCAGAGGAACCTCTTTGCCCTGCACTGGCTCATCTTTCACGCCGAAGATCGACTCACACCACGGTGGCACGTGGGACAGCCCTGTGGGAAAGCCACGAGGGAAAGCCTCGAGGGAAAACCACAGATCCTTTGATCCACGCGACGGGAAGCGTGACATTGCTGCTACAGCCTGGAAGGAAAGCGCACGTGCATGCCCCCACTCGAGACGAGGTCTGACTCCACTGGGGAGACTCCAGAAGTACCCAAAGATCCATGTCAGCCCCTGAGAGGAATCCTCGGTTCCGGCCCTGACTCCACACAAGGTTTTTGGCCCCGGTATCGACGGGAGAGGAATCCCGAGAGGCCCCCTAGCAACTCGCATGGGGACTGGCCTCTCCGGAGGCCACCAGGGCGGGTCCCTGAGGTCCCCGTCGTAATTCGAGAACACCTGACGCAACTCGAGAAAATCCAGGAAGTTCTCCCTTCCAGGCGAGATGAGGCCTATTTCTGATGAGGCCTCTGGAGACTAATGACACCAAACCTCTGGAACTTCGAAAGGGTCTTTCACACCCTTGGTGCAACTCAAGAAGTTCACCGCCATACCCGTCTCCACTCGAGAGGAAGCACGATGGTCCCGCCCACATCCAGAGGAGCCCCGTTTCCCCCTCGTAGCTCGAGATGAGGGATCCTTTCCCTGGTTTCAACGGGAAAGAATTCCCGGCGTTCCCGTCGCATCTCAAGAGGAGGCACTCTCAACAGGAAAGGCGAGAGGAACTCCATGGTCGTACCACCATTCCAAGAGTCCCCCAGATGTCTCAGTTCATTTCAGAGGAACCTCTTTGCCCTGCACTGGCTCATCTTTCACGCCGAGGATCGACTCACACCACGGTGGCACGTGGGACAGCCCTGTGGGAAAGCCTCGAGGGAAAGCCTCGAGGGAAAACCACAGATCCTTTGATCCACGCGACGGGAAGCATGACATTGCTGGAACAGCCTGGAAGGAAAGCGCACATGCATGCCCCCACTCGAGACGAGGCCTGACTCCCCTGGGGAGACTCCAGAAGTACCCAAAGATCCATGTCAGCCCCTGAGAGGAATCCTCGGTTCCGGCCCTGACTCCACACAAGGTTTTTGGCCCCGGTATCGACGGGAGAGGAATCCCGAGAGGCCCCCTAGCAACTCGCATGGGG
Source organism: Capricornis sumatraensis (assembly GCF_032405125.1). NCBI lineage: Eukaryota > Metazoa > Chordata > Mammalia > Artiodactyla > Bovidae > Capricornis > Capricornis sumatraensis. The sequence continues at coordinate 3,394,975 of NW_027184627.1, forward strand.
ACTGGCCTCTCCGGAGGCCACCAGGGCGGGTCCCTGAGGTCCCCGTCGTAATTTGAGAACACCTGCCGCAACTCGAGAAAATCCAGGAAGTTCTCCCTTCCAGGCGAGATGAGGCCTATTTCCGATGAGGCCTCTGGAGACTAATGACACCAAACCTCTGGAACTTCGAAAGGGTCTTTCACACCCTTGCTGCAACTCAAGAAGTTCACCGCCATACCCGTCTCCACTCGAGAGGAAGCACGATGGTCCCGCCCACATCCAGAGGAGCCCCGTTTCCCCCTCGTAGCTCGAGATGAGGGATCCTTTCCCTGGTTTCAACGGGAAAGAATTCCCGGCGTTCCCGTCGCATCTCAAGAGGAGGCACTCTCAACAGGAAAGGCGAGAGGAACTCCATGGTCGTACCACCATTCCAAGAGTCCCCCAGATGTCTCAGTCCATTCCAGAGGAACCTCTTTGCCCTGCACTGGCTCATCTTTCACGCCGAGGATCGACTCACAACACGGTGGCACGTGGGACAGCCCTGTGGGAAAGCCTCGAGGGAAAGCCTCGAGGGAAAACCACAGATCCTTTGATCCACGCGACGGGAAGTGTGACATTGCTGCTACAGCCTGGAAGGAAAGCGCACGTGCATGCCCCCACTCGAGACGAGGCCTGACTCCCCTGGGGAGACTCCAGAAGTACCCAAAGATCCATGTCAGCCCCTGAGAGGAATCCTCGGTTCCGGCCTTGACTCCACACAAGCTTTTTGGCCCCGGTATCGACGGGAGAGGAATCCCGAGAGGCCCCCTAGCAACTCGCATGGGGACTGGCCTCTCCTGAGGCCACCAGGGCGGGTCCCTGAGGTCCCCGTCGTAACTCGAGAACACCTGCCGCAACTCGAGAAAATCCAGGAAGTTCTCCCTTCCAGGCGAGATGAGGCCTATTTCCGATGAGGCCTCTGGAGACTAATGACACCTAACCTCTGGAACTTCGAAAGGGTCTTTCACACCCTTGCTGCAACTCAAGAAGTTCACCGCCATATCCGTCTCCACTAGAGAGGAAGCACGATGGTCCCGCCCACATCCAGAGGAGCCCCGTTTCCCCCTCATAGCTCGAGATGAGGGATCCTTTCCCTGCTTTCAACGGCAAAAAATTCCCGGCGTTCCCGTCGCATCTCAAGAGGAGGCACTCTAAACAGGAAAGGCGAGAGGAACTCCATGGTCGTACCACCATTCCAAGAGTCCCCCAGATGTCTCAGTCCATTCCAGAGGAACCTCTTTGCCCTGCACTGGCTCATCTTTCACGCCGAGGATCGACTCACACCACGGTGGCACGTGGGACAGCCCTGTGGGAAAGCCTCGAGGGAAAACCACACATCATTTGATCCACGCGACGGGAAGCGTGACATTGCTGCTACAGCCTGGAAGGAAAGTGCACGTGCATGCCCCCACTCGAGACGAGGCCTGACTCCCCTGCGGAGACTCCAGAAGTACCCAAAAATCCATGTCAGCCCCTGAGAGGAATCCTCGGTTCCGGCCCTGACTCCACACAAGGTTTTTGGCCCCGGTATCGACGGGAGAGGAATCCCGAGAGGCCCCCTAGCAACTCGCATAGGGACTGGCCCCTCCTGAGGCCACCAGGGCGGGTCCCTGTGGTCCCCGTCGTAACTCGAGAACACCTGCCGCAACTCGAGAAAATCCAGGAAGTTCTCCCTTCCAGGCGAGATGAGGCCTATTTCCGATGAGGCGTCTGGAGACTAATGACACCTAACCTCTGGAACTTCGAAAGGGTCTTTCACAGCCTTGCTGCAACTCAAGAAGTTCACCACCATACCCGTCTCCACTAGAGAGGAAGCACGATGGTCCCGCCCACATCCAGAGGAGCCCCGTTTCCCCCTCTTAGCTCGAGATGAGGGATCCTTTCCCTGCTTTCAACGGGAAAGAATTCCTGGCGTTCCCGTCGCATCTCAAGAGGAGGCACTCTCAACAGGAAAGGCGAGAGGAACTCCATGGTCGTACCACCATTCCAAGAGTCCCCCAGATGTCTCAGTCCATTCCAGAGGAACCTCTTTGCCCTGCACTGGCTCATCTTTCACGCCGAGGATCGACTCACACCACCGTGGCACGTGGGACAGCCCTGTGGGAAAGGCTCGAGGGAAAGCCTCGAGGGAAAACCACAGATCCTTTGATCCACGCGACGGGAAGCGTGACATTGCTGCTACAGCCTGGAAGGAGAGCGCACGTGCATGCCCCCACTCGAGACGAGGCCTGACTCCCCTGGGGAGACTCCACAAGTACCCAAAGATCCATGTCAGCCCCTGAGAGGAATCCTCGGTTCCGGCCTTGACTCCACACAAGGTTTTTGGCCCCGGTATCAACAGGAGAGGAATCCCGAGAGGCCCCCTAGCAACTCGCCTAGGGACTGGCCTCTCCTGAGGCCACCAGGGCGGGTCCCTGAGGTCCCCGTCGTAACTCGAGAACACCTGCCGCAACTCGAGAAAATCCAGGAAGTTCTCCCTTCCAGGCGAGATGAGGCCTATTTCCGATGAGGCCTCTGGAGACTAATGACACCTAACCTCTGGAACTTCGAAAGGGTCTTTCACACCCTTGCTGCAACTCAAGAAGTTCACCGCCATACCCGTCTCCACTAGAGAGGAAGCACGATGGTCCCGCCCACATCCAGAGGAGCCCCGTTTCCCCCTCGTAGCTCGAGATGAGGGATCCTTTCCCTGCTTTCAACGGGAAAGAATTCCCGGCGTTCCCGTCGCATCTCAAGAGGAGGCACTCTCAACAGGAAAGGCGAGAGGAACTCCATGGTCGTACCACCATTCCAAGAGTCCCCCAGATGTCTCAGTCCATTCCAGAGGAACCTCTTTGCCCTGCAATGGCTCATCTTTCACGCCGAGGATCGACTCACACCACGGTGGCACGTGGGACAGCCCTGTGGGAAAGCCTCGAGGGAAAGCCTCGAGGGAAAACCACAGATCCTTTGATCCACGTGACGGGAAGCGTGACATTGCTGCTACAGCCTGGAAGGAAAGCGCACGTGCATGCCCCTACTCGAGACGAGGCCTGACTCCACTGGGGTGACTCCAGAAGTACCCAAAGATCCATGTCAGCCCCTGAGAGGAATCCTCGGTTCCGGCCCTGACTCCACACAAGGTTTTTGGCCCCGGTATCGACGGGAGAGGAATCCCGAGAGGCCCCCTAGTAACTCGCATGGGGACTGGCCTCTCCGGAGGCCACCAGGGCGGGTCCCTGAGGTCCCCGTCGTAATTCGAGAACACCTGCCGCAACTCGAGAAAATCCAGGAAGTTCTCCCTTCCAGGCGAGATGAGGCCTATTTCCGATGAGGCCTCTGGAGACTAATGACCCCAAACCTCTGGAACTTCGAAAGGGTCTTTCACACCCTTGCTGCAACTCAAGAACTTCACCGCCATACCCGTCTCCACTCGAGAGGAAGCACGATGGTCCCGCCCACATCCAGAGGATCCCCGTTTCCCCCTCGTAGCTCGAGATGAGGGATCCTTTCCCTGGTTTCAACGGGAAAGAATTCCCGGCGTTCCCGTCGCATCTCAAGAGGAGGCACTCTCAACAGGAAAGGCGAGAGGATCTCCATGGTCGTACCACCATTCCAAGAGTCCCCCAGATGTCTCAGTCCATTCCAGAGGAACCTCTTTGCCCTGCACTGGCTCATCTTTCACGCCGAGGAACGACTCACAACACGGTGGCACGTGGGACAGCCCTGTGGGAAAGCCTCGAGGGAAAGCCTCGAGGGAAAACCACAGATCCTTTGATCCACGCGACGGGAAGCGTGACATTGCTGCTACAGCCTGGAAGGAAAGCGCACGTGCATGCCCCCACTCGAGACGAGGCCTGACTCCCCTGGGGAGACTCCAGAAGTACCCAAAGATCCATGTCAGCCCCTGAGAGGAATCCTCGGTTCCGGCCCTGACTCCACACAAGCTTTTTGGCCCCGGTATCGAAGGGAGAGGAATCCCGAGAGGCCCCCTAGCAACTCGCATGGGGACTGGCCTCTCCTGAGGCCACCAGGGCGGGTCCCTGAGGTCCCCGTCGTAACTAGAGAACACCTGCCGCAACTCGAGAAAATCCAGGAAGTTCTCCCTTCCAGGCGAGATGAGGCCTATTTCCGATGAGGCCTCTGGAGACTAATGACACCAAACCTCTGGAACTTCGAAAGGGTCTTTCACACCCTTGCTGCAAATCAAGAAGTTCACCGCCATACCCGTCTCCACTCGAGAGGAAGCACGATGGTCCCGCCCACATCCAGAGGAGCCCCGTTTCCCCCTCATAGCTCGAGATGAGGGATCCTTTCCCTGCTTTCAACGGCAAAAAATTCCCGGCGTTCCCGTCGCATCTCAAGAGGAGGCACTCTAAACAGGAAAGGCGAGAGGAACTCCATGGTCGTACCACCATTCCAAGAGTCCCCCAGATGTCTCAGTCCATTCCAGAGGAACCTCTTTGCCCTGCACTGGCTCATCTTTCACGCCGAGGATCGACTCACACCACGGTGGCACGTGGGACAGCCCTGTGGGAAAGCCTCGAGGGAAAACCACACATCATTTGATCCACGCGACGGGAAGCGTGACATTGCTGCTACAGCCTGGAAGGAAAGTGCACGTGCATGCCCCCACTCGAGACGAGGCCTGACTCCCCTGCGGAGACTCCAGAAGTACCCAAAAATCCATGTCAGCCCCTGAGAGGAATCCTCGGTTCCGGCCCTGACTCCACACAAGGTTTTTGGCCCCGGTATCGACGGGAGAGGAATCCCGAGAGGCCCCCTAGCAACTCGCATAGGGACTGGCCCCTCCTGAGGCCACCAGGGCGGGTCCCTGTGGTCCCCGTCGTAACTCGAGAACACCTGCCGCAACTCGAGAAAATCCAGGAAGTTCTCCCTTCCAGGCGAGATGAGGCCTATTTCCGATGAGGCGTCTGGAGACTAATGACACCTAACCTCTGGAACTTCGAAAGGGTCTTTCACAGCCTTGCTGCAACTCAAGAAGTTCACCACCATACCCGTCTCCACTAGAGAGGAAGCACGATGGTCCCGCCCACATCCAGAGGAGCCCCGTTTCCCCCTCTTAGCTCGAGATGAGGGATCCTTTCCCTGCTTTCAACGGGAAAGAATTCCTGGCGTTCCCGTCGCATCTCAAGAGGAGGCACTCTCAACAGGAAAGGCGAGAGGAACTCCATGGTCGTACCACCATTCCAAGAGTCCCCCAGATGTCTCAGTCCATTCCAGAGGAACCTCTTTGCCCTGCACTGGCTCATCTTTCACGCCGAGGATCGACTCACACCACCGTGGCACGTGGGACAGCCCTGTGGGAAAGGCTCGAGGGAAAGCCTCGAGGGAAAACCACAGATCCTTTGATCCACGCGACGGGAAGCGTGACATTGCTGCTACAGCCTGGAAGGAGAGCGCACGTGCATGCCCCCACTCGAGACGAGGCCTGACTCCCCTGGGGAGACTCCACAAGTACCCAAAGATCCATGTCAGCCCCTGAGAGGAATCCTCGGTTCCGGCCCTGACTCCACACAAGGTTTTTGGCCCCGGTATCGACGGGAGAGGAATCCCGAGAGGCCCCCTAGTAACTCGCATGGGGACTGGCCTCTCCGGAGGCCACCAGGGCGGGTCCCTGAGGTCCCCGTCGTAATTCGAGAACACCTGCCGCAACTCGAGAAAATCCAGGAAGTTCTCCCTTCCAGGCGAGATGAGGCCTATTTCCGATGAGGCCTCTGGAGACTAATGACCCCAAACCTCTGGAACTTCGAAAGGGTCTTTCACACCCTTGCTGCAACTCAAGAACTTCACCGCCATACCCGTCTCCACTCGAGAGGAAGCACGATGGTCCCGCCCACATCCAGAGGATCCCCGTTTCCCCCTCGTAGCTCGAGATGAGGGATCCTTTCCCTGGTTTCAACGGGAAAGAATTCCCGGCGTTCCCGTCGCATCTCAAGAGGAGGCACTCTCAACAGGAAAGGCGAGAGGATCTCCATGGTCGTACCACCATTCCAAGAGTCCCCCAGATGTCTCAGTCCATTCCAGAGGAACCTCTTTGCCCTGCACTGGCTCATCTTTCACGCCGAGGAACGACTCACAACACGGTGGCACGTGGGACAGCCCTGTGGGAAAGCCTCGAGGGAAAGCCTCGAGGGAAAACCACAGATCCTTTGATCCACGCGACGGGAAGCGTGACATTGCTGCTACAGCCTGGAAGGAAAGCGCACGTGCATGCCCCCACTCGAGACGAGGCCTGACTCCCCTGGGGAGACTCCAGAAGTACCCAAAGATCCATGTCAGCCCCTGAGAGGAATCCTCGGTTCCGGCCCTGACTCCACACAAGCTTTTTGGCCCCGGTATCGAAGGGAGAGGAATCCCGAGAGGCCCCCTAGCAACTCGCATGGGGACTGGCCTCTCCTGAGGCCACCAGGGCGGGTCCCTGAGGTCCCCGTCGTAACTAGAGAACACCTGCCGCAACTCGAGAAAATCCAGGAAGTTCTCCCTTCCAGGCGAGATGAGGCCTATTTCCGATGAGGCCTCTGGAGACTAATGACACCAAACCTCTGGAACTTCGAAAGGGTCTTTCACACCCTTGCTGCAAATCAAGAAGTTCACCGCCATACCCGTCTCCACTCGAGAGGAAGCACGATGGTCCCGCCCACATCCAGAGGAGCCCCGTTTCCCCCTCGTAGCTCGAGATGAGGGATCCTTTCCCTGGTTTCAACGGGAAAGAATTCCCGGCGTTCCCATCGCATCTCAAGAGGAGGCACTCTCAACAGGAAAGGCGGGAGGAACTCCATGGTCGTACCACCATTCCAAGAGTCCCCCAGATGTCTCAGTCCATTCCAGAGGAACCTCTTTGCCCTGCACTGGCTCATCTTTCACGCCAAGGATCGACTCACAACACGGTGGCACGTGGGACAGCCCTGTGGGAAAGCCTCGAGGGATAGCCTCGAGGAAAAAACACAGATCCTTTGATCCACGCGACGGGAAGCGTGACATTGCTGCTACAGCCTGGAAGGAAAGCGCACGTGCATGCCCCCACTCGAGACGAGGCCTGACTCCCCTGGGGAGACTCCAGAAGTACCCAAAGATCCATGTCAGCCCCTGAGAGGAATCCTCGGTTCCGGCCCTGACTCCACACAAGGTTTTTGGCCCCGGTATCGACGGGAGAGGAATCCCGAGAGGCCCCCTAGCAACTCGCATGGGGACTGGCCTCTCCGGAGGCCACCAGGGCGGGTCCCTGAGGTCCCCGTCGTAATTTGAGAACACCTGCCGCAACTCGAGAAAATCCAGGAAGTTCTCCCTTCCAGGCGAGATGAGGCCTATTTCCGATGAGGCCTCTGGAGACTAATGACACCAAACCTCTGGAACTTCGAAAGGGTCTTTCACACCCTTGCTGCAACTCAAGAAGTTCACCGCCATACCCGTCTCCACTCGAGAGGAAGCACGATGGTCCCGCCCACATCCAGAGGAGCCCCGTTTCCCCCTCGTAGCTCGAGATGAGGGATCCTTTCCCTGGTTTCAACGGGAAAGAATTCCCGGCGTTCCCGTCGCATCTCAAGAGGAGGCACTCTCAACAGGAAAGGCGAGAGGAACTCCATGGTCGTACCACCATTCCAAGAGTCCCCCAGATGTCTCAGTCCATTCCAGAGGAACCTCTTTGCCCTGCACTGGCTCATCTTTCACGCCGAGGATCGACTCACAACACGGTGGCACGTGGGACAGCCCTGTGGGAAAGCCTCGAGGGAAAGCCTCGAGGGAAAACCACAGATCCTTTGATCCACGCGACGGGAAGTGTGACATTGCTGCTACAGCCTGGAAGGAAAGCGCACGTGCATGCCCCCACTCGAGACGAGGCCTGACTCCCCTGGGGAGACTCCAGAAGTACCCAAAGATCCATGTCAGCCCCTGAGAGGAATCCTCGGTTCCGGCCTTGACTCCACACAAGCTTTTTGGCCCCGGTATCGACGGGAGAGGAATCCCGAGAGGCCCCCTAGCAACTCGCATGGGGACTGGCCTCTCCTGAGGCCACCAGGGCGGGTCCCTGAGGTCCCCGTCGTAACTCGAGAACACCTGCCGCAACTCGAGAAAATCCAGGAAGTTCTCCCTTCCAGGCGAGATGAGGCCTATTTCCGATGAGGCCTCTGGAGACTAATGACACCTAACCTCTGGAACTTCGAAAGGGTCTTTCACACCCTTGCTGCAACTCAAGAAGTTCACCGCCATATCCGTCTCCACTCGAGAGGAAGCACGATGGTCCCGCCCACATCCAGAGGAGCCCCGTTTCCCCCTCGTAGCTCGAGATGAGGGATCCTTTCCCTGCTTTCAACGGCAAAAAATTCCCGGCGTTCCCGTCGCATCTCAAGAGGAGGCACTCTCAACAGGAAAGGCGAGAGGAACTCCATGGTCGTACCACCATTCCAAGAGTCCCCCAGATGTCTCAGTCCATTCCAGAGGAACCTCTTTGCCCTGCACTGGCTCATCTTTCACGCCGAGGATCGACTCACACCACGGTGGCACGTGGGACAGCCCTGTGGGAAAGCCTCGAGGGAAAACCACACATCATTTGATCCACGCGACGGGAAGCGTGACATTGCTGCTACAGCCTGGAAGGAAAGTGCACGTGCATGCCCCCACTCGAGACGAGGCCTGACTCCCCTGCGGAGACTCCAGAAGTACCCAAAAATCCATGTCAGCCCCTGAGAGGAATCCTCGGTTCCGGCCCTGACTCCACACAAGGTTTTTGGCCCCGGTATCGACGGGAGAGGAATCCCGAGAGGCCCCCTAGCAACTCGCATAGGGACTGGCCCCTCCTGAGGCCACCAGGGCGGGTCCCTGTGGTCCCCGTCGTAACTCGAGAACACCTGCCGCAACTCGAGAAAATCCAGGAAGTTCTCCCTTCCAGGCGAGATGAGGCCTATTTCCGATGAGGCGTCTGGAGACTAATGACACCTAACCTCTGGAACTTCGAAAGGGTCTTTCACAGCCTTGCTGCAACTCAAGAAGTTCACCACCATACCCGTCTCCACTCGAGAGGAAGCACGATGGTCCCGCCCACATCCAGAGGAGCCCCGTTTCCCCCTCTTAGCTCGAGATGAGGGATCCTTTCCCTGCTTTCAACGGGAAAGAATTCCTGGCGTTCCCGTCGCATCTCAAGAGGAGGCACTCTCAACAGGAAAGGCGAGAGGAACTCCATGGTCGTACCACCATTCCAAGAGTCCCCCAGATGTCTCAGTCCATTCCAGAGGAACCTCTTTGCCCTGCACTGGCTCATCTTTCACGCCGAGGATCGACTCACACCACCGTGGCACGTGGGACAGCCCTGTGGGAAAGGCTCGAGGGAAAGCCTCGAGGGAAAACCACAGATCCTTTGATCCACGCGACGGGAAGCGTGACATTGCTGCTACAGCCTGGAAGGAGAGCGCACGTGCATGCCCCCACTCGAGACGAGGCCTGACTCCCCTGGGGAGACTCCACAAGTACCCAAAGATCCATGTCAGCCCCTGAGAGGAATCCTCGGTTCCGGCCTTGACTCCACACAAGGTTTTTGGCCCCGGTATCAACGGGAGAGGAATCCCGAGAGGCCCCCTAGCAACTCGCCTAGGGACTGGCCTCTCCTGAGGCCACCAGGGCGGGTCCCTGAGGTCCCCGTCGTAACTCGAGAACACCTGCCGCAACTCGAGAAAATCCAGGAAGTTCTCCCTTCCAGGCGAGATGAGGCCTATTTCCGATGAGGCCTCTGGAGACTAATGACACCTAACCTCTGGAACTTCGAAAGGGTCTTTCACACCCTTGCTGCAACTCAAGAAGTTCACCGCCATACCCGTCTCCACTAGAGAGGAAGCACGATGGTCCCGCCCACATCCAGAGGAGCCCCGTTTCCCCCTCGTAGCTCGAGATGAGGGATCCTTTCCCTGCTTTCAACGGGAAAGAATTCCCGGCGTTCCCGTCGCATCTCAAGAGGAGGCACTCTCAACAGGAAAGGCGAGAGGAACTCCATGGTCGTACCACCATTCCAAGAGTCCCCCAGATGTCTCAGTCCATTCCAGAGGAACCTCTTTGCCCGGCACTGGCTCATCTTTCACGCCGAGGATCGACTCACACCACGGTGGCACGTGGGACAGCCCTGTGGGAAAGCCTCGAGGGAAAGCCTCGAGGGAAAACCACAGATCCTTTGATCCACGTGACGGGAAGCGTGACATTGCTGCTACAGCCTGGAAGGAAAGCGCACGTGCATGCCCCTACTCGAGACGAGGCCTGACTCCACTGGGGTGACTCCAGAAGTACCCAAAGATCCATGTCAGCCCCTGAGAGGAATCCTCGGTTCCGGCCCTGACTCCACACAAGGTTTTTGGCCCCGGTATCGACGGGAGAGGAATCCCGAGAGGCCCCCTAGTAACTCGCATGGGGACTGGCCTCTCCGGAGGCCACCAGGGCGGGTCCCTGAGGTCCCCGTCGTAATTCGAGAACACCTGCCGCAACTCGAGAAAATCCAGGAAGTTCTCCCTTCCAGGCGAGATGAGGCCTATTTCCGATGAGGCCTCTGGAGACTAATGACCCCAAACCTCTGGAACTTCGAAAGGGTCTTTCACACCCTTGCTGCAACTCAAGAAGTTCACCGCCATACCCGTCTCCACTCGAGAGGAAGCACGATGGTCCCGCCCACATCCAGAGGATCCCCGTTTCCCCCTCGTAGCTCGAGATGAGGGATCCTTTCCCTGGTTTCAACGGGAAAGAATTCCCGGCGTTCCCGTCGCATCTCAAGAGGAGGCACTCTCAACAGGAAAGGCGAGAGGAACTCCATGGTCGTACCACCATTCCAAGAGTCCCCCAGATGTCTCAGTCCATTCCAGAGGAACCTCTTTGCCCTGCACTGGCTCATCTTTCACGCCGAGGAACGACTCACAACACGGTGGCACGTGGGACAGCCCTGTGGGAAAGCCTCGAGGGAAAGCCTCGAGGGAAAACCACAGATCCTTTGATCCACGCGACGGGAAGCGTGACATTGCTGCTACAGCCTGGAAGGAAAGCGCACGTGCATGCCCCCACTCGAGACGAGGCCTGACTCCCCTGGGGAGACTCCAGAAGTACCCAAAGATCCATGTCAGCCCCTGAGAGGAATCCTCGGTTCCGGCCCTGACTCCACACAAGCTTTTTGGCCCCGGTATCGAACGGAGAGGAATCCCGAGAGGCCCCCTAGCAACTCGCATGGGGACTGGCCTCTCCTGAGGCCACCAGGGCGGGTCCCTGAGGTCCCCGTCGTAACTAGAGAACACCTGCCGCAACTCGAGAAAATCCAGGAAGTTCTCCCTTCCAGGCGAGATGAGGCCTATTTCCGATGAGGCCTCTGGAGACTAATGACACCAAACCTCTGGAACTTCGAAAGGGTCTTTCACACCCTTGCTGCAACTCAAGAAGTTCACCGCCATACCCGTCTCCACTCGAGAGGAAGCACGATGGTCCCGCCCACATCCAGAGGAGCCCCGTTTCCCCCTCGTAGCTCGAGATGAGGGATCCTTTCCCTGCTTTCAACGGGAAAGTATTCCGGGCGTTCCCGTCGCATCTCAAGAGGAGGCACTCTCAACAGGAAAGGCGAGAGGAACTCCATGGTCGTACCACCATTCCAAGAGTCCCCCAGATGTCTCAGTCCATTCCAGAGGAACCTCTTTGCCCTGCACTGGCTCATCTTTCACGCCGAGGATCGACTCACAACACGGTGGCACGTGGGACAGCCCTGTGGGAAAGCCTCGAGGGAAAGCCTCGAGGGAAAACCACAGATCCTTTGATCCACGCGACGGGAAGCGTGACATTGCTGCTACAGCCTGGAAGGAAAGCGCACGTGCATGCCCCCACTCGAGACGAGGCCTGGCTCCCCTGGGGAGACTCCAGAAGTACCCAAAGATCCATGTCAGCCCCTGAGAGGAATCCTCGGTTCCGGCCCTGACTCCATACAAGGTTTTTGGCCCCGGTATCGACGGGAGAGGAATCCCGAGAGGCCCCCTAACAACTCGCATGGGGACTGGCCTCTCCTGAGGCCACCAGGGCGGGTCCCTGAGATCCCCGTCGTAACTCGAGAACACCTGCCGCAACTCGAGAAAATCCAGGAAGTTCTCCCTTCCAGGCGAGATGAGGCCTATTTCCGATGAGGCGTCTGGAGACTAATGACACCTAACCTCTGGAACTTCGAAAGGGTCTTTCACACCCTTGCTGCAACTCAAGAAGTTCACCGCCATACCCGTCTCCACTCGAGAGGAAGCACGATGGTCCCGCCCACATCCAGAGGAGCCCCGTTTCCCCCTCGTAGCTCGAGATGAGGGATCCTTTCCCTGCTTTCAACGGGAAAGAATTCCCGGCGTTCCCGTCGCAACTCAAGAGGAGGCACTCTCAACAGGAAAGGCGAGAGGAACTCCATGGTCGTACCACCATTCCAAGAGTCCCCCAGATGTCTCAGTCCATTCCAGAGAAAACTCTTTGCCCTGCACTGGCTCATCTTTCACGCCGAGGATCGACTCACACCACGGTGGCACGTGGGACAGCCCTGTGGGAAAGCCTCGAGGGAAAACCACAGATCCTTTGATCCACGCGACGGGAAGCGTGACATTGCTGCTACAGCCTGGAAGGAAAGTGCACGTGCATGCCCCCACTCGAGACGAGGCCTGACTCCCCTGGGGAGACTCCAGAAGTACCCAAAGATCCATGTCAGCCCCTGAGAGGAATCCTCGGTTCCGGCCCTGACTCCACACAAGGTTTTTGGCCCCGGTATCGACGGGAGAGGAATCCCGAGAGGCCCCCTAGCAACTCGCATGGGGACTGGCCTCTCCTGAGGCCACCAGGGCGGGTCCCTGAGGTCCCCGTCGTAACTCGAGAACACCTGCCGCAACTCGAGAAAATCCAGGAAGTTCTCCCTTCCAGGCGAGATGAGGCCTATTTCCGATGAGGCGTCTGGAGACTAATGACACCTAACCTCTGGAACTTCGAAAGGGTCTTTCACACCCTTGCTGCAACTCAAGAAGTTCACCGCCATACCCGTCTCCACTAGAGAGAAAGCACGATGGTCCCGCCCACATCCAGAGGAGCCCCGTTTCCCCCTCGTAGCTCGAGATGAGGGATCCTTTCCCTGCTTTCAACGGGAAAGAATTCCCGGCGTTCCCGTCGCATCTCAAGAGGAGGCACTCTCAACAGGAAAGGCGAGAGGAACTCCATGGTCGTACCACCATTCCAAGAGTCCCCCAGATGTCTCAGTCCATTCCAGAGGAACCTCTTTGCCCTGCACTGGCTCATCTTTCACGCCGAGGATCGACTCACAACACGGTGGCACGTGGGACAGCCCTGTGGGAAAGCCTCGAGGGAAAGCCTCGAGGGAAAACCACAGATCCTTTGATCCACGCGACGGGAAGTGTGACATTGCTGCTACAGCCTGGAAGGAAAGCGCACGTGCATGCCCCCACTTGAGACGAGGCCTGACTCCCCTGGGGAGACTCCAGAAGTACCCAAAGATCCATGTCAGCCCCTGAGAGGAATCCTCGGTTCCGGCCCTGACTCCACACAAGCTTTTTGGCCCCGGTATCGACGGGAGAGGAATCCCGAGAGGCCCCCTAGCAACTCGCATGGGGACTGACCTCTCCTGAGGCCACCAGGGCGGGTCCCTGAGGTCCCCGTCGTAACTCGAGAACACCTGCCGCAACTCGAGAAAATCCAGGAAGTTCTCCCTTCCAGGCGAGATGAGGCCTATTTCCGATGAGGCGTCTGGAGACTAATGACACCTAACCTCTGGAACTTCGAAAGGGTCTTTCACACCCTTGCTGCAACTCAAGAAGTTCACCGCCATACCCGTCTCCACTCGAGAGGAAGCACGATGGTCCCGCCCACATCCAGAGGAGCCCCGTTTCCCCCTCGTAGCTCGAGATGAGGGATCCTTTCCCTGCTTTCAACGGGAAAGAATTCCCGGCGTTCCCGTCGCATCTCAAGAGGAGGCACTCTCAACAGGAAAGGCGAGAGGAACTCCATGGTCGTACCACCATTCCAAGAGTCCCCCAGATGTCTCAGTCCATTCCAGAGGAACCTCTTTGCCCTGCACTGGCTCATCTTTCACGCCGAGGATCGACTCACACCACGGTGGCACGTGGGACAGCCCTGTGGGAAAGCCTCGAGGGAAAGCCTCGAGGGAAAACCACAGATCCTTTGATCCACGTGACGGGAAGCGTGACATTGCTGCTACAGCCTGGAAGGAAAGCGCACGTGCATGCCCCTACTCGAGACGAGGCCTGACTCCACTGGGGTGACTCCAGAAGTACCCAAAGATCCATGTCAGCCCCTGAGAGGAATCCTCGGTTCCGGCCCTGACTCCACACAAGGTTTTTGGCCCCGGTATCGACGGGAGAGGAATCCCGAGAGGCCCCCTAGTAACTCGCATGGGGACTGGCCTCTCCGGAGGCCACCAGGGCGGGTCCCTGAGGTCCCCGTCGTAATTCGAGAACACCTGCCGCAACTCGAGAAAATCCAGGAAGTTCTCCCTTCCAGGCGAGATGAGGCCTATTTCCGATGAGGCCTCTGGAGACTAATGACCCCAAACCTCTGGAACTTCGAAAGGGTCTTTCACACCCTTGCTGCAACTCAAGAAGTTCACCGCCATACCCGTCTCCACTCGAGAGGAAGCACGATGGTCCCGCCCACATCCAGAGGATCCCCGTTTCCCCCTCGTAGCTCGAGATGAGGGATCCTTTCCCTGGTTTCAACGGGAAAGAATTCCCGGCGTTCCCGTCGCATCTCAAGAGGAGGCACTCTCAACAGGAAAGGCGAGAGGAACTCCATGGTCGTACCACCATTCCAAGAGTCCCCCAGATGTCTCAGTCCATTCCAGAGGAACCTCTTTGCCCTGCACTGGCTCATCTTTCACGCCGAGGAACGACTCACAACACGGTGGCACGTGGGACAGCCCTGTGGGAAAGCCTCGAGGGAAAGCCTCGAGGGAAAACCACAGATCCTTTGATCCACGCGACGGGAAGCGTGACATTGCTGCTACAGCCTGGAAGGAAAGCGCACGTGCATGCCCCCACTCGAGACGAGGCCTGACTCCCCTGGGGAGACTCCAGAAGTACCCAAAGATCCATGTCAGCCCCTGAGAGGAATCCTCGGTTCCGGCCCTGACTCCACACAAGCTTTTTGGCCCCGGTATCGAACGGAGAGGAATCCCGAGAGGCCCCCTAGCAACTCGCATGGGGACTGGCCTCTCCTGAGGCCACCAGGGCGGGTCCCTGAGGTCCCCGTCGTAACTAGAGAACACCTGCCGCAACTCGAGAAAATCCAGGAAGTTCTCCCTTCCAGGCGAGATGAGGCCTATTTCCGATGAGGCCTCTGGAGACTAATGACACCAAACCTCTGGAACTTCGAAAGGGTCTTTCACACCCTTGCTGCAACTCAAGAAGTTCACCGCCATACCCGTCTCCACTCGAGAGGAAGCACGATGGTCCCGCCCACATCCAGAGGAGCCCCGTTTCCCCCTCGTAGCTCGAGATGAGGGATCCTTTCCCTGCTTTCAACGGGAAAGTATTCCGGGCGTTCCCGTCGCATCTCAAGAGGAGGCACTCTCAACAGGAAAGGCGAGAGGAACTCCATGGTCGTACCACCATTCCAAGAGTCCCCCAGATGTCTCAGTCCATTCCAGAGGAACCTCTTTGCCCTGCACTGGCTCATCTTTCACGCCGAGGATCGACTCACAACACGGTGGCACGTGGGACAGCCCTGTGGGAAAGCCTCGAGGGAAAGCCTCGAGGGAAAACCACAGATCCTTTGATCCACGCGACGGGAAGCGTGACATTGCTGCTACAGCCTGGAAGGAAAGCGCACGTGCATGCCCCCACTCGAGACGAGGCCTGGCTCCCCTGGGGAGACTCCAGAAGTACCCAAAGATCCATGTCAGCCCCTGAGAGGAATCCTCGGTTCCGGCCCTGACTCCATACAAGGTTTTTGGCCCCGGTATCGACGGGAGAGGAATCCCGAGAGGCCCCCTAACAACTCGCATGGGGACTGGCCTCTCCTGAGGCCACCAGGGCGGGTCCCTGAGATCCCCGTCGTAACTCGAGAACACCTGCCGCAACTCGAGAAAATCCAGGAAGTTCTCCCTTCCAGGCGAGATGAGGCCTATTTCCGATGAGGCGTCTGGAGACTAATGACACCTAACCTCTGGAACTTCGAAAGGGTCTTTCACACCCTTGCTGCAACTCAAGAAGTTCACCGCCATACCCGTCTCCACTCGAGAGGAAGCACGATGGTCCCGCCCACATCCAGAGGAGCCCCGTTTCCCCCTCGTAGCTCGAGATGAGGGATCCTTTCCCTGCTTTCAACGGGAAAGAATTCCCGGCGTTCCCGTCGCAACTCAAGAGGAGGCACTCTCAACAGGAAAGGCGAGAGGAACTCCATGGTCGTACCACCATTCCAAGAGTCCCCCAGATGTCTCAGTCCATTCCAGAGGAAACTCTTTGCCCTGCACTGGCTCATCTTTCACGCCGAGGATCGACTCACACCACGGTGGCACGTGGGACAGCCCTGTGGGAAAGCCTCGAGGGAAAACCACAGATCCTTTGATCCACGCGACGGGAAGCGTGACATTGCTGCTACAGCCTGGAAGGAAAGTGCACGTGCATGCCCCCACTCGAGACGAGGCCTGACTCCCCTGGGGAGACTCCAGAAGTACCCAAAGATCCATGTCAGCCCCTGAGAGGAATCCTCGGTTCCGGCCCTGACTCCACACAAGGTTTTTGGCCCCGGTATCGACGGGAGAGGAATCCCGAGAGGCCCCCTAGCAACTCGCATGGGGACTGGCCTCTCCTGAGGCCACCAGGGCGGGTCCCTGAGGTCCCCGTCGTAACTCGAGAACACCTGCCGCAACTCGAGAAAATCCAGGAAGTTCTCCCTTCCAGGCGAGATGAGGCCTATTTCCGATGAGGCGTCTGGAGACTAATGACACCTAACCTCTGGAACTTCGAAAGGGTCTTTCACACCCTTGCTGCAACTCAAGAAGTTCACCGCCATACCCGTCTCCACTAGAGAGAAAGCACGATGGTCCCGCCCACATCCAGAGGAGCCCCGTTTCCCCCTCGTAGCTCGAGATGAGGGATCCTTTCCCTGCTTTCAACGGGAAAGAATTCCCGGCGTTCCCGTCGCATCTCAAGAGGAGGCACTCTCAACAGGAAAGGCGAGAGGAACTCCATGGTCGTACCACCATTCCAAGAGTCCCCCAGATGTCTCAGTCCATTCCAGAGGAACCTCTTTGCCCTGCACTGGCTCATCTTTCACGCCGAGGATCGACTCACAACACGGTGGCACGTGGGACAGCCCTGTGGGAAAGCCTCGAGGGAAAGCCTCGAGGGAAAACCACAGATCCTTTGATCCACGCGACGGGAAGTGTGACATTGCTGCTACAGCCTGGAAGGAAAGCGCACGTGCATGCCCCCACTTGAGACGAGGCCTGACTCCCCTGGGGAGACTCCAGAAGTACCCAAAGATCCATGTCAGCCCCTGAGAGGAATCCTCGGTTCCGGCCCTGACTCCACACAAGCTTTTTGGACCCGGTATCGAAGGGAGAGGAATCCCGAGAGGCCCCCTAGCAACTCGCATGGGGACTGACCTCTCCTGAGGCCACCAGGGCGGGTCCCTGAGGTCCCCGTCGTAACTCGAGAACACCTGCCGCAACTCGAGAAAATCCAGGAAGTTCTCCCTTCCAGGCGAGATGAGGCCTATTTCCGATGAGGCGTCTGGAGACTAATGACACCTAACCTCTGGAACTTCGAAAGGGTCTTTCACACCCTTGCTGCAACTCAAGAAGTTCACCGCCATACCCGTCTCCACTCGAGAGGAAGCACGATGGTCCCGCCCACATCCAGAGGAGCCCCGTTTCCCCCTCGTAGCTCGAGATGAGGGATCCTTTCCCTGCTTTCAACGGGAAAGAATTCCCGGCGTTCCCGTCGCATCTCAAGAGGAGGCACTCTCAACAGGAAAGGCGAGAGGAACTCCATGGTCGTACCACCATTCCAAGAGTCCCCCAGATGTCTCAGTCCATTCCAGAGGAACCTCTTTGCCCTGCACTGGCTCATCTTTCACGCCGAGGATCGACTCACACCACGGTGGCACGTGGGACAGCCCTGTGGGAAAGCCTCGAGGGAAAGCCTCGAGGGAAAACCACAGATCCTTTGATCCACGCGACGGGAAGCGTGACATTGCTGCTACAGCCTGGAAGGAAAGCGCACGTGCATGCCCCCACTCGAGACGAGGCCTGACTCCCCTGGGGAGACTCCAGAAGTACCCAAAGATCCATGTCAGCCCCTGAGAGGAATCCTCGGTTCCGGCCCTGACTCCACACAAGGTTTTTGGCCCCGGTATCGACGGGAGAGGAATCCCGAGAGGCCCCCTAGCAACTCGCATGGGGACTGGCCTCTCCGGAGGCCACCAGGGCGGGTCCCTGAGGTCCCCGTCGTAACTCGAGAACACCTGCCGCAACTCGAGAAAATCCAGGAAGTTCTCCCTTCCAGGCGAGATGAGGCCTATTTCCGATGAGGCCTCTGGAGACTAATGACACCAAACCTCTGGAAATTCGAAAGGGTCTTTCACACCCTTGCTGCAACTCAAGAAGTTCACCGCCATACCCGTCTCCACTCGAGAGGAAGCACGATGGTCCCGCCCACATCCAGAGGAGCCCCGTTTTCCCCTCGGTGCTCGAGATGAGGGATCCTTTCCCTGGTTTCAACGGGAAAGAATTCCCGGCGTTCCCGTCGCATCTCAAGAGGAGGCACTCTCAACAGGAAAGGCGAGAGGAACTCCATGGTCGTACCACCATTCCAAGAGTCCCCCAGATGTCTCAGTCCATTCCAGAGGAACCTCTTTGCCCTGCACTGGCTCATCTTTCACGCCGAGGATCGACTCACAAAACGGTGGCACGTGGGACAGCCCTGTGGGAAAGCCTCGAGGGAAAGCCTCGAGGGAAAACCACAGATCCTTTGATCCACGCGACGGGAAGCGTGACATTGCTGCTACAGGCTGGAAGGAAAGCGCACGTGCATGCCCCCACTCGAGACGAGGCCTGACTCCCCTGGGGAGACTCCAGAAGTACCCAAAGATCCATGTCAGCCCCTGAGAGGAATCCTCGGTTCCGGCCCTGACTGCACACAAGGTTTTTGGCCCCGGTATCGACGGGAGAGGAATCCCGAGAGGCCCCCTAGCAACTCGCATGGGGACTGGCCTCTCCTGAGGCCACCAGGGCGGGTCCCTGAGGTCCCCGTCGTAACTCGAGAACACCTGCCGCAACTCGAGAAAATCCAGGAAGTTCTCCCTTCCAGGCGAGATGAGGCCTATTTCCGATGAGGCCTCTGGAGACTAATGACACCTAACCTCTGGAACTTCGAAAGGGTCTTTCACACCCTTGCTGCAACTCAAGAAGTTCACCGCCATACCCGTCTCCACTCGAGAGGAAGCACGATGGTCCCGCCCACATCCAGAGGAGCCCCGTTTCCCCCTCGTATCTCGAGATGAGGGATCCTTTCCCTGCTTTCAACGGGAAAGTATTCCCGGCGTTCCCGTCGCATCTCAAGAGGAGGCACTCTCAACAGGAAAGGCGAGAGGAACTCCATGGTCGTACCACCATTCCAAGAGTCCCCCAGATGTCTCAGTCCATTCCAGAGGAACCTCTTTGCCCTGCACTGGCTCATCTTTCACGCCGAGGATCGACTCACACCACGGTGGCACGTGGGACAGCCCTGTGGGAAAGCCTCGAGGGAAAACCACAGATCATTTGATCCACGCGACAGGTAGCGTGACATTGCTGCTACAGCCTGGAAGGAAAGTGCACGTGCATGCCCCCACTCGAGACGAGGCCTGACTCCCCTGGGGAGACTCCAGAAGTACCCAAAGATCCATGTCAGCCCCTGAGAGGAATCCTCGGTTCCGGCCCTGACTCCACACAAGGTTTTTGGCCCCGGTATCGACGGGAGAGGAATCCCGAGAGGCCCCCTAGCAACTCGCATAGGGACTGGCCTCTCCTGAGGCCACCAGGGCGGGTCCCTGAGGTCCCCGTCGTAACTCGAGAACACCTGCCGCAACTCGAGAAAATCCAGGAAGTTCTCCCTTCCAGGCGAGATGAGGCCTATTTCCGATGAGGCGTCTGGAGACTAATGACACCAAACCTCTGGAACTTCGAAAGGGTCTTTCACAGCCTTGCTGCAACTCAAGAAGTTCACCACCATACCCTGCCGGAAGCCAGTGTGAGGAATCCCGCCCGTGACAAGGTCATGAGGAAGGAAGCTGACATACGCAAGGCGTGCTCAGACTTCAGGGACCCCTCTGGATATTCCTAAGCATGTACCCCAGCAAAAATCTGCCGGCTTTTGTGCTCTGCTTTTCCACTTTTCTGATATTCTCTGGAAAAAAGTCAATTCAGGGTTTTAGTCTTCTGCATTTGAAAGGGATGTTTCAGTTAAACCCCTCTGATAGCTCTCTAGTCTGCCTAACAGGTTCCCCAGACCTCTTACAGCTTGTGAATTGCTTACAGCCCCCCAACCGCGAGAGGCACAAAGCTTACAGCTTGTGAATTGCTTACAGCCCCCCAACCGCGGGAGGCACAAAGCTTAAAAGCATCTTAAAGATACAGAGCCTTTTCTAAAGAGTTAAAAATTATATTGGTAGAGGGTTTTCACTGTTGACTCAAGGATTGCTGCCAGACCTCCTTATTCTTTATCTTTTAGGCACCTGGAAGGATGTTAATGTAAGCAGGATGTAGAAAAAGATACATAGTAGTTTTGATGTTAGCAACACTAGACTTTTGAGTTAATTGCTTCTCTTTTGCTATAAATCACTGCACTCCCTCTACTTGTTATAAGTTGCTGTATCCTTGCTGTCTAAGAATGTAACTTTCTTTAGTGCTTTCCGAGAGTGGCACCAGACCTTGGGAAGATCAACACAAATAAGTCTTGTGGTTGACAAACCCTTATCAGAAAAAAGGCTGTAAAATGTTAATTGGCCCTTTTGGTTGGAAGATGATGTAAATTACCTAAGACTTGTGTATACAATTAGGTATGCAGAGAGAAAAGCCTGGTTTTGATAAGAGTCTGGACTGCTAACGCTGCATAACTTTGTGTTACCCATTGATCTCCATGTTTTATCAAAAGTATAAAAGGCCTTCTGAACAATAAAGGACGGGACCAGATTCTCAGACCAGTTTCTCGGACTAGTCTCGGCCTGGTTTCTTGGGAATCTGGCTCCCCCCCTGTCTCTCTCTCTCTCTCTTTTTCTCTCCCTTTTCTTCCCTCTGCTCTTTACTTTAATTTCAGGCTGAATTTCCATCTGGGGCGCGGAGGCTCGCCAGGTCTACTTATTTGCCCTGGTTATTAAGATCCGCGAGAAAGGGAGCTTAAGGCGAGGCACCCTTAGATATTCAAGCGGGCACCGGTGGCCCAACGTAGATGGTGCAAATTCCTTGTCTGGAATTTTATTGGTCTTCCGCGTAAACCAAGCTATTCAGCCCTCTTTCTCCACTTAATCTTCCTACTGCACTACAGTTTCTTAATCTAATCTTATATTAATAAATAAACAAGTCTTTCCACGCCAACGCCGTCCACCCTTCGAATTCCCTGGATCCACCGGGGCTGGACCCCGGCAAGTGGCGCCCGGAACAGGCTATTCGAAGGTAGGTTCCTCGGAGCAAAAGCTCCCCCCGGAGCACTCTCTGTAGCTCCCCCCGGAGCACTCTCTGTTGCTCCCCCCGGAGCACTCTCTGTTGCTCCCCCCCGGAGTGACTTAATCACTCCCCCCGGAGTACTTTCGGGTACTCCCCCAGTGTTGAGTGTTCGGGACGGCTAGGACCCCACTCAGGGTGCCGCGGACCCCCCTGTAGGATAGACAGGGTGAGGAGGAGTGGGAAGTGTTCAAGGGTTTAAGAGAAACCTGGTGCTCTAGAGGTTGAAAAGAAACCTGCTATCTTAGGGTTGAAAACAAAACCCCCCTCGCCAAAGGTAAAACCTTTTTGTTGAGGTAGACTTTTCTATAAGACTTAATTTTCTGACATGGGTAACAGTGAATCAAAAGAAAGACAGCTTTTTACAGGAGTAATCTTGCAGTTACTAACTAAACGAGGAATTAAAGTTAAAAAATCCAATATTCATTCATTTTTTTCCTTTGTACAAGAACAGTGTCCCTGGTTTCCAGAAGAAGGCACTGTTAACTTAGACACCTGGGAGAGAGTAGGAAAACAACTAAAAACTTACCATGCTGAACATGGCTCACAAAAGGTGCCTACTGACGCCTTTTCCTTATGGAATATAATTAGGGACGCTCTAGACCCTGCCCCTGAATCTGAAAAGGTACATCTTAAAGAGGAAAGTGCAGAGAAAAAGGTATCTATCGAAGAGGAGAGTGATGAAAAGGAGGCTACACCTAACTATCGGCAGTTGAGTCAAATGATAGCTGCAATGACTGCCCAAGAAAAGGTAATAGATAGAGATGACAAAAAAGAGCAGCTTTCAGATGAGGAAGATTTGGAAGAGGAAGTAAGTCAAGATCATTCTGATGAGGACTGGTCTTTATTAAATAAAGATGCTCCAAGGAGTTTAAGAGAAACTTCTCCAATTAGATTATCTGCTCCAAAGAGCTTAATAAAAACTTCCCCAACCAGACCACCTGCTTCCACAAATTCAAGAGAAATTTCCTTAATTAAGCCTTCTGCTTCCAGAGGCTCAAGACAAATGTCCCCCATCAGATTATATGCACCTGAGAGTTTAAGGCCAGATTCCCCAGATAAAACATCCGTAAGACCTAAACACAGAACGGATAAAAAATTCCCAAAGTACGAAGAAAGTGACATAGGACACCCCTTGCCCCCCCCTCCCTATAAGGGTGAGGGGCCTCCACTAGAAGCTCCCCGAAGAAGAGTTTTCTCTAGCCCAGATGATGAACTTGATCCCCACCTTGAGGCTTGTTTCCCCATAATATTTGGTGGAAGTGGTGGGAGAACAGCCCCCCACTGGGAACCCATTCCAATGAAAATGATTAAAGAACTCAAACAGGCTTGTGCTTTGTATGGGCCTAAAGCCCCGTACACTGTATCATTGGTGGAAGCTTTAGCGGGCAGATGGATGACACCCCATGACTGGAAGACAGTCGCTAAAGCTTGTCTGTCTGGAGGTCAATATGTACTTTGGAGAACTGAATATGAAGATCTAGCCCAAAAACAGGCTGATGCTAACCAAAAATATGGCCCAAGATATATTATAAAAAATATGTTGGCAGGGACTAATGATTTTGGAACACTTAGAGATCAAATGGGATTAGATAAAACCACTTTAGATCAAGTAACCGCCTGCGCCCTTGGGGCTTGGCGTTTGTTGCCTGAAGGGAAAGAATCTACCTCTTCCTTCTCAAATGTTAAACAAAAACCAGAAGAGCCATATGAAGACTTTATATCAAGACTTGCAGAGGCAGTCAACAGAGTAATTTCCAACACTGAGGCAGCTAGTATATTGATAAAACAACTGGCATTTGAAAATGCTAATTCTACCTGCCAGGCCATTTTACGTCCTATTAAAAAAACTGGGGAAATAATAGATTATATCAGGCAATGTGCAGATGTAGGACCAGCGATGATGCAGGGCGTTGCCATAGCTGCAGCCATAAAGGGAAATTCTTACCAGCAGGCAGTACAGTCCTTTTTTACAAATAGAAATAACCCGTCAAAGAGTCATTCCAGTAGTCCAGGCCAGAATATTGGTTTATCCAAGGCCTGCTTCTCTTGCGGACGGGAAGGGCACCTTATGCGAGCTTGTCCCCAAAAAGCAGCCGGTTCTTCTCTGCCGAATTCTCCCTCCCCGGCTGTGCCTACTAATCTCCCTAGATCTCTCTGCCCTCGTTGTCAAAAAGGATATCACTGGGCAAAAGAATGTAGGTCACAATTCCATAGAAATGGAGCCTTTTTGGGCCCCGACCAGCAGTCGGGAAACGGATTGAGGGGCCAGCCTCAGGCCCCGACAACAATTGGGGCAGCCTCACTGAACCCATTCATTCCCTTCGTCCCATCGCAGAACTCATCAGAGCAACCCCAGGCAGCGCAGGACTGGACCTCAGTTCCACCACCTCAGCAATATTAACACCAGATAGCCCCACTGTAAAAATACCTACAGGAGTTAAAGGCCCATTACCAACAGGTTTAGTAGGAATTATACTAGGCAGAAGTTCCTTAGCTATGCAAGGTCTCACAATCATCCCTGGAGTAATTGACTCAGATTATACAGGAGAAATCCAGATAATGATTTCACCCCCAACTAAAACTTTCCAAATACATCAGGGACAAAGAATAGCCCAACTTTTGCTTTTGCCTTACCACACTGCAATTGGGCGCACAGCTACTCAAAATGAAAGGCAGGATAAAGGATTTGGGTCTAGTGATATGGTTTTTTGGATAACAGAAATTACTCAGAAACGTCCTATGAAGACTATCCTGATTAATGGCAAGTCTATTGTGGGGTTATTAGACACAGGAGCAGATGTTTCTTGCATTTCAGGAAAAGACTGGCCCAGCTCCTGGCCCACACATACTACTGAAAATAACTTGGTGGGGATAGGAAGAGCCCCCACAATAGCCAAAAGTGCAAAAATTTTAGATTGGCAATTTGAGGATACCCGTGGAACTTTCCAACCTTATGTCGTTCCTTCGCTCCCCCTTACCCTGTGGGGGAGGGACGTGCTATCTCAAATGGGAGTGTTACTTTTTAGCCCTGATGATAAAGTGACCTCTCAGATGTTGCAGATGGGCTATGATCCATCAAAAGGATTGGGTAAACAACAGACAGGAATAATTGAGCCAATTTGCCCAACTCCTCGCAAGCTACGTGCTGGATTGGGATATCCAAATTTATAATTGAGGCCATTGTTTTTGCTGCCGACCCCATCACATGGAAATCTCAAGATCCGGTGTGGGTAGAACAGTGGCCTCTGCATAAGGAAAAATTATTGGCAGCTAAAGCATTAATCTTTGAACAATTAGAATTGGGGGACATATTGAGCCCTCCAATAGCCCCTGGAACACTCCTATTTTTGTCATTAAGAAAAAATCTGGTAAATGGCGACTTTTACAGGATTTGAGAGCTATTAATGCCACCATGGAGGACATGGGGGCCTTACAGCCTGGGCTCCCTTCCCCAGTAGCCGTTCCAGAGGGATATAATATAATTGTTATTGATTTACAAGATTGTTTTTTCACTATTCCCTTAAATCCTGAGGATAAAAAGCGATTTGCCTTTAGTCTGCCATCAGAAAATCTTAAACAGCCTTATTTACGGTTTCAGTGGAAGGTTCTGCCTCAGGGAATGAAAAATAGCCCTACTTTATGCCAAAAATTTGTTAATGCCGCTCTAGAAGATACTAGGGCTAAATATGAACACGTGTATATGATTCACTATATGGATGATATTTTAATAGCTCATCCTGATAGAGTTCACCTGCAGACTGTGCTCCAGGACCTGACCCAGGCATTGACAGACAGAGGCCTAAAAATTGCCCCAGAAAAAATTCAAATCAATCCGCCCATAACTTACTTAGGAAGAGTCATAAATTCGGAAACGGTGACTCATACCCCGCTGCAATTGAGAAAAGACCATCTTATTACTTTAAATGATTATCAAAAACTCTTAGGTGATATTAATTGGATTAGACCATATTTAAAATTAACCACTGCCGAATTAAAACCTCTTTTTAACACTTTACGCGGGGATCCTGATCCAACCTCAAAAAGACAATTAACAGCTGAGGCTCAAGAAGCCCTAGGCAAAGTAGAAGCAGCCTTATCAAATAGCTATGTAAAAAGAATTGATTTGACGATGACGTGGCAGTTCCTTTGCCTAGCTACTCCAACGGCGCCTACGGGAGTTCTGTGGCAACGCGGCCCTTTAGAATGGATCCATCTTCCTACCCAAGCTAAAAAAGTCGTGGCTTCTTATCCTGGTTTAATTGCCACATTAATGCTAAAAGGAAGGAAGCGGAGCATTGAATTGTTTGGTAAAGAGCCATCAGAGATTGTAATTCCATATAATAAGGAGCAGCTTGATGCTCTTTTAATGTTTGATGAAGACTGGCAGATTGCCATAGGGAATTACTGTGGTCAAATTTTGCATCATTTACCCTCGCATGTTTTACTAAATTTTATGTCTAACCATCCAGTTATTTTTCCTGTCCGGTGTAAACAGTTCCCTATTTCAGATGCTCAGGTAGTCTTTACTGATGGATCGGCTAACGGTAGAGCCTCTATAGTCACAAGAGATCATCAAAAACTTTTGGAAACACAAGAAACTTCAGCTCAAAGGGCTGAAATCACAGCTGTTATTGAGGCCTTTGTTATGTTTGCGGAGAAAGAATTTAACCTTTATTCTGACTCTCAGTATGTGGTCAGGCTGTTTCCACACATTGAGACTGCAGTTTTGCCTGAAAACAAAACTGCTATCTTCCATTTGTTAACTAAACTGCAGCAGCAAATATGGAAAAGAAATCGGGCGTTCTTTATCGGCCACATTCGGGCTCATTCCGGCCTGCCTGGCCCTTTAAATGCTCTCAATGAATTGGCAGATTCGTTAACCAGGATTTCAGTGGCTTCTGTTTTTGAAGAAGCTCGAGCTTCTCACTCACTTCATCACCAAAATGCCACTGCCTTACGATACCAGTTTCAAATTCCTCGAGAATCTGCCCGAGAGATTGTTCGTTCTTGTTCACATTGTCCTACTACCGTGAATGCTTTGCCTCTGGGAGTTAACCCTCGCGGTCTCAAACCTAATGCACTCTGGCAAATGGATGTAACCCATGTCTCTTCATTTGGAAAACTGTCTTTTGTTCATGTAACTGTAGATACCTTCTCTCATGTTATTATTGCCACTGCTCGTACAGGGGAAGCAGTTAAAGATGTAATACAACATCTTTTTACATGCTTTTCCTATCTGGGCTTGCCAAAAGCTTTAAAAACTGATAATGCTCCTGCTTACACTTCTAAATCTTTTCAGCAATTCTGTACAAGATTTCAAATTAAACATAACACCGGCATCCCTTATAACCCACAAGGACAAGCCATTGTGGAAAGAGCACATCAAACACTGAAAATCCATATTCAAAAACTAAAAGAAGGGGAATTTAAATATAGTTCCCCCCATCAGATTTTGCAACATGCTCTTTTCGTAATAAATAACTTAAATGCTGATTCATCCGGAAACACTGCAATGCTTCGCCATTGGTGCCCAGAGCAATTGAATGCAAAACCATTAGTAAAATGGAGGGACCTTCTTTCCGGACAATGGAAAGGTCCTGACCCCTTATTAACCAATGGGCGAGGGTATGCTTGTGTTTTTCCACAGGACGCGGACGCTCCGATTTGGGTTCCAGACAGACTAATTCGCCATGTCTCAGCTCCCCAGATACCAGAATCCCCCGCCACCGCGATCTCTAAAAAGGAAGAAACTCCCTCTTCCCCCGCTCCCTCCGCCAGCACGGGAAACGCCGCTGACCCCAGGACAGCTGACATTGGAGATCCCGGATAGGCGCGGATCGGAGCCACCCACTGGACAGATGTCACGACTTCAGATACAGGATATTGCACCCCCTGATTTTTTGCCTCGCAGGAATCCATTAGGACGCCCAGCTCAGTCAACCCAACAAGCCTCCTTGCCCACCTGGGGACAGATTAAAGCTCTCTGTCGCCAGGCACAGGGGATAGCTACCCTACAGGGATCGTCAGTCTCTCCTGAAAAGGTGTTTATTGCCATGCTTGCCTTGCTCTCTTGCCAGGTAAGCGCTGCTCCCATTCCAACCAAATATTGGGCGTTTCTCCCGGATCCTCCAACTTTCCAAGTTGTTACTTGGAACAGTGACCCCATACGAGTTAGTACAGACCAGCCTCGCCTTTTGGGAGGATCTTATACTTCCTATACAAAAGACCAATACCCTATTAATTTCAATTATACCTTTAAAGGACTAGCAGATGATTTTCCTGTCTGCTTTAATTTTCCTCCTGGCCTTACAGGAGACTTCTTTACCAAGACAGGATGCATTGGAGCCTCCACAAAAGCAGTTATGACAGATTCCCCAACCTCTAAATTTGCATCTATAGGGGATCGGTCTGCTTGGATATTACGAGCCCGTATGCCTGGGGTCCTTGGCCCCTATAAGTCTTTGTCTCTCAAAACTCCATCAGAATATCCAAATTGTGATGATGTTGCTCCCTCAGATGTTATTTGGAAAACTATAGATGATCATTCAGGATATCCGATTTGGAAATCTTGTATTTATAATTCGAGAGTAGATTACAATATGCCGGGAGGAAGAAATTGTGCGATTCAGGACTGGAGCAACCCAAATCCAGGTCAAGACCCTGAGTCTGACGATGACTTTATCAATAGATTGGATAATTGGAAAGAATATTCAATTTCTTGGCCGTTAGTTGCCACCAGACGGCATCATAACCAATTTGTTCCCCCTATGCTGTCTTATATAACTAGAGGTAAAACCTTTTGGCAGCCAGAAATTTGGAGAGCCCTTGCGGCTACCGCCCCTATTATTTTAATCCGACCAAAAAATACCTCTATTTACTCTATTTTAGCTTGTCTACCCTCTCCTTATGTTTTTCTTTTCACTAATGATTCTGAAAGACTTAACATACAATTGAATTATACAGGTGGACCCCATGTAGTGTCTTGTGAACAATGTATGCTTTCATCCTGTTTAACTCCTCAATATAAAGTTTGCTCTTTCATGGTTTTAAAACGTCCGCCCTATCTCATGGTACCTGTAACTGTAGCCACGTATTGGTATGATAACCATGGCCTAGCTGTACTGCAACAGCTACAAGATTTAATGCGAACACGACGGTTTGTGGGCTTACTTGTTTTGGGAATATCAGCTTTGATAACCGCAATTACTTCTGTTACTGTGGCGGCATTATCATTGTCTCAACAAGTGTATACTGCCCAATATGTTGACACCGTATCCAAAAATGTTTCTCTAACGCTGGCAACCCAGGAAATTATAGATAGGAAGCTAGAAATAAGGATTGATGCCTTAGAAGAAGCAGTAATGCATATTGGGAATGAATTACAGAGTCTGAAAATGAAATTGGCTCTTTCATGTCATGCCGATTACCGGTGGATATGTGTTACATCCCTGAAAGTAAATGAGACAGATTTTAAATGGGAGAGGGTCAAAAATCATATTTTAGGTGTCTGGAACAGCTCAGATATTAGTTTAGATTTAGGGAAACTTCATAATCAGATTCAGACCTTGGAACACTCCCGATTAGATTTTACCGCCGCAGGAGAAGCCAATGACTTTTTCCACACCTTCTCTGACTTCATTTCTGGAAAAACTCTTCTGACTACTGTCTCTAGCTATGCTGCTGTGGGTGCCATAATCCTGCTCCTTGTAATCGTGCTTCCTTGTGTTGTCAGGACTCTTCGGCAGAGCATTCGGAATCTCGCGACTGAACTGCACCTAATTTTTTTAAAAAACTAATAAAGAAGGGGGAGTTGCCGGAAGCCAGTGTGAGGAATCCCGCCCGTGACAAGGTCATGAGGAAGGAAGCTGACATACGCAAGGCGTGCTCAGACTTCAGGGACCCCTCTGGATATTCCTAAGCATGTACCCCAGCAAAAATCTGCCGGCTTTTGTGCTCTGCTTTTCCACTTTTCTGATATTCTCTGGAAAAAAGTCAATTCAGGGTTTTAGTCTTCTGCATTTGAAAGGGATGTTTCAGTTAAACCCCTCTGATAGCTCTCTAGTCTGCCTAACAGGTTCCCCAGACCTCTTACAGCTTGTGAATTGCTTACAGCCCCCCAACCGCGAGAGGCACAAAGCTTACAGCTTGTGAATTGCTTACAGCCCCCCAACCGCGGGAGGCACAAAGCTTAAAAGCATCTTAAAGATACAGAGCCTTTTCTAAAGAGTTAAAAATTATATTGGTAGAGGGTTTTCACTGTTGACTCAAGGATTGCTGCCAGACCTCCTTATTCTTTATCTTTTAGGCACCTGGAAGGATGTTAATGTAAGCAGGATGTAGAAAAAGATACATAGTAGTTTTGATGTTAGCAACACTAGACTTTTGAGTTAATTGCTTCTCTTTTGCTATAAATCACTGCACTCCCTCTACTTGTTATAAGTTGCTGTATCCTTGCTGTCTAAGAATGTAACTTTCTTTAGTGCTTTCCGAGAGTGGCACCAGACCTTGGGAAGATCAACACAAATAAGTCTTGTGGTTGACAAACCCTTATCAGAAAAAAGGCTGTAAAATGTTAATTGGCCCTTTTGGTTGGAAGATGATGTAAATTACCTAAGACTTGTGTATACAATTAGGTATGCAGAGAGAAAAGCCTGGTTTTGATAAGAGTCTGGACTGCTAACGCTGCATAACTTTGTGTTACCCATTGATCTCCATGTTTTATCAAAAGTATAAAAGGCCTTCTGAACAATAAAGGACGGGACCAGATTCTCAGACCAGTTTCTCGGACTAGTCTCGGCCTGGTTTCTTGGGAATATGGCTCCCCCCGTGTCTCTCTCTCTCTCTCTTTTTCTCTCCCTTTTCTTCCCTCTGCTCTTTACTTTAATTTCAGGCTGAATTTCCATCTGGGGCGCGGAGGCTCGCCAGGTCTACTTATTTGCCCTGGTTATTAAGATCCGCGAGAAAGGGAGCTTAAGGCGAGGCACCCTTAGATATTCAAGCGGGCACCGGTGGCCCAACGTAGATGGTGCAAATTCCTTGTCTGGAATTTTATTGGTCTTCCGCGTAAACCAAGCTATTCAGCCCTCTTTCTCCACTTAATCTTCCTACTGCACTACAGTTTCTTAATCTAATCTTATATTAATAAATAAACAAGTCTTTCCACGCCAACGCCGTCCACCCTTCGAATTCCCTGGATCCACCGGGGCTGGACCCCGGCAATACCCGTCTCCACTAGAGAGGAAGCACGATGGTCCCGCCCACATCCAGAGGAGCCCCGTTTCCCCCTCGGAGCTCGAGATGAGGGATCCTTTCCCTGCTTTCATCGGGAAAGAATTCCCGGCGTTCCCGTCGCATCTCAAGAGGAGGCACTCTCAACAGGAAAGGCGAGAGGAACTCCATGGTCGTACCACCATTCCAAGAGTCCCCCATATGTCTCAGTCCATTCCAGAGGAACCTCTTTGCCCTGCACTGGCTCATCTTTCACGCCGAGGATCGACTCACACCACGGTGGAACGTGGGACAGCCCTGTGGGAAAGCCTCGAGGGAAAACCACAGATCCTTTGATCCACGCGACGGGAAGCGTGACATTGCTGCTACAGCCTGGAAAGAAAACGCACGTGCATGCCCCCACTCGAGACGAGGCCTGACTCCCCTGCGGAGACTCCAGAAGTACCCAAAGATCCATGTCAGCCCCTGAGAGGAATCCTCGTTTCCGGCCCTGACTCCACACAAGGTTTTTGGCCCCGGTATCGACGGGAGAGGAATCCCGCGAGGCCCCCTAGCAACTCGCATGTGGACTGGCCTCTCCTGAGGCCACCAGGGCGGGTCCCTGAGGTCCCCGTCGTAACTCGAGAACACCTGCCGCATCTCGAGAAAATCCAGGAAGTTCTCCCTTCCAGGCGAGATGAGGCCTATTTCCGATGAGGCGTCTGGAGACTAATGACACCTAACCTCTGGAACTTCGAAAGGGTCTTTCACACCCTTGCTGCAACTCAAGAAGTTCACTTCCATACCCGTCTCCACTCGAGAGGAAGCAGGATGGTCCCGCCCACATCCAGAGGAGCCCCGTTTCCCCCTCGTAGCTCGAGATGAGGGATCCTTTGCCTGCTTTCAACGGGAAAGAATTCCCGGCGTTCCCGTCGCATCTCAAGAGGAGGCACTCTCAACAGGAAAGGCGAGAGGAACTCCATGGTCGTACCACCATTCCAAGAGTCCCCCAGATGTCTCAGTCCATTCCAGAGGAACCTCTTTGCCCTGCACTGGCTCATCTTTCACGCCGAGGATCGACTCACACCAGGGTGGCACGTGGGACAGCCCTGTGGGAAAGCCTCGAGGGAAAGCCTCGAGGGAAAACCACAGATCCTATGATCCACGCGACGGGAAGCGTGACATTGCTGCTACAGCCTGGAAGGAAAGCACACGTGCATGCCCCCCTCGGGACGAGGCCTGACTCCCCTGGGGAGACTCCAGAAGTACCCAAAGATCCATGTCAGCCCCTGAGAGGAATCCTCGGTTCCGGCCCTGACTCCACACAAGGTTTTTGGCCCCGGTATCGACGGGAGAGGAATCCCGAGAGGCCCCCTAGCAACTAGCATAGGGACTGGCCTCTCCTGAGGCCACCAGGGCGGGTCCCAGAGGTCCCCGTCGTAACTCGAGAACACCTGCCGAAACTCGAGAAAATCAAGGAAGTTCTCCCTTCCAGGCGAGATGAGGCCTATTTCTGATGAGGCGTCTGGAGACTAATGACACCTAACCTCTGGAACTTCGAAAGGGTCTTTCACACCCTTGCTGCAACTCAAGAAGTTCACCGCCATACCCGTCTCCACTCGAGAGGAAGCACGATGGTCCCGCCCACATCCAGAGGAGCCCCGTTTCCCCCTCGTAGCTCGAGATGAGGGATCCTTTTCCTGCTTTCAACGGGAAAAAATTCCCGGCGTTCCCATCGCATCTCAAGAGGAGGCACTCTCAACAGGAAAGGCGAGAGGAACTCCATGGTCGTACCACCATTCCAAGAGTCCCCCAGATGTCTCAGTCCATTCCAGAGGAAACTCTTTGCCCTGCACTGGCTCATCTTTCACGCCGAGGATCGACTGACACCACGGTGGCACGTG
Source organism: Capricornis sumatraensis (assembly GCF_032405125.1). Classification (NCBI taxonomy): domain Eukaryota; kingdom Metazoa; phylum Chordata; class Mammalia; order Artiodactyla; family Bovidae; genus Capricornis; species Capricornis sumatraensis. The sequence goes on from NW_027184627.1 coordinate 3,427,813, forward strand.
GGACAGCCCTGTGGGAAAGCCTCGAGGGAAAGCCTCGAGGGAAAACCACAGATCCTTTGATCCACGCGACGGGAAGCGTGACATTGCTGCTACAGCCTGGAAGGAAAGTGCACGTGCATGCCCTCTCACGAGACGAGGCCTGTCTCCCCTGGCGAGACTCCAGAAGTACCCAAAGATACATATCAGCCCCTGAGAGGAATCCTCGGTTCTGGCCCTGACTCCACACAAGGTTTTTGGCCCCGGTATCGACGGGAGAGGAATCCCGAGAGGCCCCCTAGCAACTCGCAGGGTGAGTGGCCACTCCTGAGGCCACCAGGGCGGGTGCCTGAGGTCCCCGTCGTAACTCGAGAACACCTGCCGCAACTCGAGAAAATCCAGGAAGTTCTCCCTTCCAGGCGAGATGAGGCCTATTTCCGATGAGGCGTCTGGAGACTAATGACACCTAACCTCTGGAACTTCGAAAGGGTCTTTCACACCCTTGCTGCAACTCAAGAAGTTCACTGCCATACCCGTCTCCACTCGAGAGGAAGCACGATGGTCCCGCCCACATCCAGAGGAGCCCCGTTTCCCCCTCGTAGCTCGAGATGAGGGATCCTTTGCCTGATTTCAACGGGAAAGAATTCCCGGAGTTCCCGTCGCATCTCAAGAGGAGGCACTCTCAACAGGAAAGGCGAGAGGAACTCCATGGTCGTACCACCATTCCAAGAGTCCCCCAGATGTCTCAGTCCATTCCAGAGGAACCTCTTTGCCCTGCACTGGCTCATCTTTCACGCCGAGGATCGACTCACACCACGGTGGCACGTGGGACAGCCCTGTGGGAAAGCCTCGAGGGAAAACCACAGATCCTTTGATCCACGCGAAGGGAAGCGTGACATTGCTGCTACAGTCTGGAAAGAAAACGCACGTGCATGCCCCCACTCGAGACGAGGCCTGACTCCCCTGCGGAGACTCCAGAAGTACCCAAAGATCCATGTCAGCCCCTGAGAGGAATCCTCGTTTCCGGCCCTGACTCCACACAAGGTTTTTGGCCCGGTATCGACGGGAGAGGAATCCCGCGAGGCCCCCTAGCAACTCGCATGTGGACTGGCCTCTCCTGAGGCCACCAGGGCGGGTCCCTGAGGTCCCCGTTGTAACTCGAGAACACCTGCCGCATCTCGAGAAAATCCAGGAAGTTCTCCCTTCCAGGCGAGATGAGGCCTATTTCCGATGAGGCGTCTGGAGACTAATGACACCTAACCTCTGGAACTTCGAAAGGGTCTTTCACACCCTTGCTGCAACTCAAAAAGTTCACTTCCATACCCGTCTCCACTAGAGAGGAAGCAGGATGGTCCCGCCCACATCCAGAGGAGCCCCGTTTCACCCTCGTAGCTCGAGATGAGGGATCCTTTGCCTGCTTTCAACGGGAAAGAATTCCCGGCGTTCCCGTCGCATCTCAAGAGGAGGCACTCTCAACAGGAAAGGCGAGAGGAACTCCATGGTCGTACCACCATTCCAAGAGTCCCCCAGATGTCTCAGTCCATTCCAGAGGAAGCTCTTTGCCCTGCACTGGCTCATCTTTCACGCAGAGGATCGACTCACACCACGGAGGCACGTGGGACAGCCCTGTGGGAAAGCCTCGAGGGAAAGCCTCGAGGGAAAATCACAGATCCTTTGATCCACGCGACGGGAAGCGTGACATTGCTGCTACAGCCTGGAAGGAAAGCACACGTGCATGCCCCCACTCGAGACGAGGCCTGACTCCCCTGGGGAGACTCCAGAAGTACCCAAAGATCCATGTCAGCCCCTGAGAGGAATCCTCGGTTCCGGCCCTGACTCCACACAAGGTATTTGGCCCCGGTATCGACGGGAGAGGAATCCCGAGAGGCCCCCTAGCAACTCGCATGGGGACTGGCCTTTCCTGAGGCCACCAGGGAGGGTCCCTGAGGTCCACGTTGTAACTCGAGAACACCTGTTGCAACTCGAGAAAATCCAGGAAGTTCTCCCTTCCAGGCGAGATGAGGCCTATTTCCGATGAGTCTTCTGGAGACTAATGACACCTAACCTCTGGAACTTCGAAACGGTCTTTCACACCCTTGCTGCAACTCAAGAAGTTCACCGCCATACCCGTCTCCACTCGAGAGGAAGCACGATGGTCCCGCCCACATCCAGAGGAGCCCCGTTTCCCCCTCGTAGCTCGAGATGAGGGATCCTTTCCCTGCTTTCAACGGGAAAGAATTCCAGGCGTTCCCGTCGCATCTCAAGAGGAGGCACTCTCAACAGGAAAGGCGAGAGGAACTCCATGATCGTACCACCATTCCAAGAGTCCCCCAGATGTATCAGTCCATTCCAGAGGAACCTCTTTGCCCTGCACTGGCTCATCTTTCACGCCGAAGATCGACTCACACCACGGTGGCACGTGGGACAGCCCTGTGGGAAAGCCTGGAGGGAAAACCACAGATCCTTTGATCCATGGGTCGAGAAGCGTGACATTGCTGCTACAGCTTGGAAGGATAGCGCACGTGCATGCCCCCACTCGAGACGAGGCCTGACTCCCCTGCGGAGACTCCAGAAGTACCCAAAGATCCATGTCAGCCCCTGAGAGGAATCCTCGTTTCCGGCCCTGACTCCACACAAGGTTTTTAGCCCCGGTATCGACGGGAGAGGAATTCCGAGAGGCCCCCTAGCAACTCGCATGTGGACTGGCCTCTCCTGAGGCCACCAGGGCGGGTCCCTGAGGTCCCCGTCGTAACTCGAGAACACCTGCCGCATCTCGAGAAAATCCAGGAAGTTCTCCCTTCCAGGCGAGAAGAATCCTATTTCCGATGAGGCGTCTGGAGACTAATGACACCTAACCTCTGGAATTTCGAAAGGGTCTTTCACACCCTTGCTGCAACTCAAGAAGTTCAATTCCATACCCGTCTCCACTCGAGAGGAAGCAGGATGGTCCCGCCCACATCCAGAGGAGCCCCGTTTCCCCCTCGTAGCTCGAGATGAGGGATCCTTTGCCTGCTTTCAACGGGAAAGAATTCCCGGCGTTCCCATCGCATCTCAAGAGGAGGCACTCTCAACAGGAAAGGCGAGAGGAACTCCATGGTGGTACCACCATTCCAAGAGTCCCCCAGATGTCTCAGTACATTCCAGAGGAAGCTCTTTGCCCTGCACTGGCTCATCTTTCACGCCGAGGATCGACTCACACCACGGTGGCACGTGGGACAGCCCTGTGGGAAAGCCTCGAGGGAAAGCCTCGAGGGAAAACCACAGATCCTATGATCCACGCGACGGGAAGCGTGACATTGCTGCTACAGCCTGGAAGGAAAGTGCACGTGCATGCCCCCTCACGAGACGAGGCCTGTCTCCCCTGGCGAGACTCCAGAAGTACCCAAAGATCCATATCAGCCCCTGAGAGGAATCCTCGGTTCTGGCCCTGACTCCACACAAGGTTTTTGGCCCCGGTATCGACGGGAGAGGAATCCCGAAGGGCCCCCTAGCAACTCGCATGGTGACTGGCCACTCCTGAGGCCACCAGGGCGGGTCCCTGAGGTCCCCGTCGTAAGTCGAGAACACCTGCCGCAACTCGAGAAAATCCAGGAAGTTCTCCCTTCCAGGCGAGATGAGGCCTATTTCGGATGAGGCGTCTGGAGACTAATGACACCTAACCTCTGGAACTTCGAAATGGTCTTTCACACCCTTGCTGCAACTCAAGAAGTTCACCGCCATACCCGTCTCCACTCGAGAGGAAGCACGATGGTCCCGCCCACATCCAGAGGAGCCCCGTTTCCCCCTCGTAACTCGAGATGAGGGATCCTTTGCCTGCTTTCAACGGGAAAGAATTCCCGGAGTTCCCGTCGCATCTCAAGAGGAGGCACTCTCAACAGGAAAGGCGAGAGGAACTCCATGGTCGTACCACCATTCCAAGAGTCCCCCAGATGTCTCAGTCCATTCCAGAGGAACCTCTTTGCCCTGCACTGGCTCATCTTTCACGCCGAGGATCGACTCACACCACGGTGGCACGTGGGACAGCCCTCTGGGAAAGCCTCGAGGGAAAACCACAGATCCTTTGATCCACGCGACGGGAAGCGTGACATTACTGCTACAGCATGGAAAGAAAACGCACGTGCATGCCCCCACTCGAGACGAGGCCTGACTCCCCTGCGGAGACTCCAGAAGTACCCAAAGATCCATGTCAGCCCCTGAGAGGAATCCTCGTTTCCGGCCCTGACTCCACACAAGGTTTTTGGCCCCGGTATCGACGGGAGAGGAATCCCGAGAGGCCCCCTAGCAACTCGCATGGGGACTGGCCTTTCCTGAGGCCACCAGGGCGGGTCCCTGAGGTCCCCGTCGTAACTCGAGAACACCTGCCGCAACTCGAGAAAATCCAGGAAGTTCTCCCTTCCAGGCGAGATGAGGCCTATTTCCGATGAGGCGTCTGGAGACTAATGACACCTAACCTCTGGAACTTCGAAAGGGTCTTTCACACCCTTGCTGCAACTCAAGAAGTTCACCGCCATACCCGTCTCCACTCGAGAGGAAGCACGATGGTCCCGCCCACATCCAGAGGAGCCCCGTTTCCCCCTCGTAGCTCGAGATGAGGGATCCTTTCCCTGCTTTCAACGGGAAAGTATTCCCGTCATTCCCGTCGCATCTCAAGAGGAGGCACTCTCAACAGGAAAGGCGAGAGGAACTCCATGGTCGTACCACCATTCCAAGAGTCCCCCAGATGTCTCAGTCCATTCCAGAGGAAACTCTTTGCCCTGCACTGGCTCATCTTTCATGCCGAGGATCGACTCACACCACGGTGGCACGTGGGACAGCCCTGAGGGAAAGCCTCGAGGGAAAGCCTCGAGGGAAAACCACAGATCCTTTGATCCACGCGAAGGGAAGCGTGACATTGCTGCTACAGCCTGGAAGGAAAGCGCACGTGCATGCCCCCACTCGAGACGAGGCCTGACTTCCCTGGGGAGACTCCAGAAGTACCCAAAGATCCATGTCAGCCCCTGAGAGGAATCCTCGGTTCCGGCCCTGACTCTACACAAGGTTTTTGGCCCCGGTATCGACGGGAGAGGAATCCCGAGAGGCCCCCTAGCACCTCGCATGGGGACTGGCCTCTACTGAGGCCACCAGGGCGGGTCCCTGAGGTCCCCGTCGTAACTCGAGAACACCTGCCCCAACTCGAGAAAATCCAGGAAGTTCTCCCTTCCAGGCGAGATGAGGCCTATTTCTGATGAGGCGTCTGGAGACTAATGACACCTAACCTCTGGAACTTCGAAAGGGTCTTTCACACCCTTGCTGCAACTCAAGAAGTTCACCGCCATACCCGTCTCCACTCGAGAGGACGCACGATGGTCCCGCCCACATCCAGAGGAGCCCCGTTTCCCCCTCGTAGCTCGAGATGAGGGATCCTTTGCCTGCTTTCAACGGGAAAGAATTACCGGCGTTCCCGTCGCATCTCAAGAGGAGGCACTCTCAACAGGAAAGGCGAGAGGAACTCCATGGTCGTACCACCATTCCAAGAGTCCCCCAGATGTCTCAGTCCATTCCAGAGGAACCTCTTTGCCCTGCACTGGCTCATCTTTCACGCCGAGGATCGACTCACACCACGGTGGCACGTGGGACAGCCCTGTGGGAAAGCCTCGAGGGAAAACCACAGATCCTTTGATCCACGCGACGGGAAGCGTGACATTGCTGCTACAGCATGGAAAGAACGCACGTGCATGCCCCCACTCGAGACGAGGCCTGACTCCCCTGCGGAGACTCCAGAAGTACCCAAAGATCCATGTCAGCCCCTGAGAGGAATCCTCGTTTCCGGCCCTGACTCCACACAAGGTTTTTGGCCCCGGTATCGACGGGAGAGGAATCCCGAGAGGCCCCCTAGCAACTCGCATGTGGACTGGCCTCTCCTGAGGCCACCAGGGCGGGTCCCTGAGGTCCCCGTCGTAACTCGAGAACACCTGCCGCATCTCGAGAAAATCCAGGAAGTTCTCCCTTCCAGGCGAGATGAGGCCTATTTCCGATGAGGCGTCTGGAGACTAATGACACCTAACCTCTGGAACTTCGAAAGGGTCTTTCACACCCTTGCTGCAACTCAAGAAGTTCACCGCCATACCCGTCTCCACTCGAGAGGAAGCACGATGGTCCCGCCCACATCCAGAGGAGCCCCGTTTCCCCCTCGTAGCTCGAGATAAGGGATCCTTTGCCTGCTTTCAACGGGAAAGAATTCCCGGCGTTCCCGTCGCATCTCAAGAGGAGGCACTCTCAACAGGAAAGGCGAGAGGAACTCCATGGTCGTACCACCATTCCAAGAGTCCCCCAGATGTCTCAGTCCATTCCAGAGGAAACTCTTTGCCCTGCACTGGCTCATCTTTCACGCCGAGGATCCACACACACCACGGTGGCACGTGGGACAGCCCTGTGGGAAAGCCTCGAGGGAAAGCTTCGAGGGAAAACCACAGATCCTATGATCCACGCTTCGGGAAGCGTGACATTGCTGCTACAGCCTGGAAGGAAAGCGCACGTGCATGCCCCCACTCGAGACGAGGCCTGACTCCCCTGCGGAGACTCCAGAAGTACCCAAAGATCCATGTCAGCCCCTGAGAGGAATCCTCGTTTCCGGCCCTGACTCCACACAAGGTTTTTGGCCCCGGTATCGACGGGAGAGGAATCCCGAGAGGCCCCCTAGCAACTCGCATGTGGACTGGCCTCTCCTGAGGCCACCAGGGCGGGTCCCTGAGGTCCCCGTCGTAACTGGAGAACACCTGCCGCATCTCGAGAAAATCCAGGAAGTTCTCCCTTCCAGGCGAGATGAGGCCTATTTCCGATGAGGCGTCTTGAGACTAATGACACCTAACCTCTGGAACTTCGAAAGGGTCTTTCACACCCTTGCTGCAACTCAAGAAGTTCAATTCCATACCCGTCTCCACTCGAGAGGAAGCAGGATGGTCCCGCCCACATCCAGAGGAGCCCCGTTTCCCCCTCGTAGCTCGAGATGAGGGATCCTTTGCCTGCTTTCAACGGGAAAGAATTCCCGGCGTTCCCATCGCATCTCAAGAGGAGGCACTCTCAACAGGAAAGGCGAGAGGAACTCCATGGTGGTACCACCATTCCAAGAGTCCCCCAGATGTCTCAGTACATTCCAGAGGAAGCTCTTTGCCCTGCACTGGCTCATCTTTCACGCCGAGGATCGACTCACACCACGGTGGCACGTGGGACAGCCCTGTGGGAAAGCCTCGAGGGAAAGCCTCGAGGGAAAACCACAGATCCTATGATCCACGCGACGGGAAGCGTGACATTGCTGCTACAGCCTGGAAGGAAAGTGCACGTGCATGCCCCCTCACGAGACGAGGCCTGTCTCCCCTGGCGAGACTCCAGAAGTACCCAAAGATCCATATCAGCCCCTGAGAGGAATCCTCGGTTCTGGCCCTGACTCCACACAAGGTTTTTGGCCCCGGTATCGACGGGAGAGGAATCCCGAAGGGCCCCCTAGCAACTCGCATGGTGACTGGCCACTCCTGAGGCCACCAGGGCGGGTCCCTGAGGTCCCCGTCGTAAGTCGAGAACACCTGCCGCAACTCGAGAAAATCCAGGAAGTTCTCCCTTCCAGGCGAGATGAGGCCTATTTCGGATGAGGCGTCTGGAGACTAATGACACCTAACCTCTGGAACTTCGAAATGGTCTTTCACACCCTTGCTGCAACTCAAGAAGTTCACCGCCATACCCGTCTCCACTCGAGAGGAAGCACGATGGTCCCGCCCACATCCAGAGGAGCCCCGTTTCCCCCTCGTAACTCGAGATGAGGGATCCTTTGCCTGCTTTCAACGGGAAAGAATTCCCGGAGTTCCCGTCGCATCTCAAGAGGAGGCACTCTCAACAGGAAAGGCGAGAGGAACTCCATGGTCGTACCACCATTCCAAGAGTCCCCCAGATGTCTCAGTCCATTCCAGAGGAACCTCTTTGCCCTGCACTGGCTCATCTTTCACGCCGAGGATCGACTCACACCACGGTGGCACGTGGGACAGCCCTCTGGGAAAGCCTCGAGGGAAAACCACAGATCCTTTGATCCACGCGACGGGAAGCGTGACATTACTGCTACAGCATGGAAAGAAAACGCACGTGCATGCCCCCACTCGAGACGAGGCCTGACTCCCCTGCGGAGACTCCAGAAGTACCCAAAGATCCATGTCAGCCCCTGAGAGGAATCCTCGTTTCCGGCCCTGACTCCACACAAGGTTTTTGGCCCCGGTATCGACGGGAGAGGAATCCCGAGAGGCCCCCTAGCAACTCGCATGGGGACTGGCCTTTCCTGAGGCCACCAGGGCGGGTCCCTGAGGTCCCCGTCGTAACTCGAGAACACCTGCCGCAACTCGAGAAAATCCAGGAAGTTCTCCCTTCCAGGCGAGATGAGGCCTATTTCCGATGAGGCGTCTGGAGACTAATGACACCTAACCTCTGGAACTTCGAAAGGGTCTTTCACACCCTTGCTGCAACTCAAGAAGTTCACCGCCATACCCGTCTCCACTCGAGAGGAAGCACGATGGTCCCGCCCACATCCAGAGGAGCCCCGTTTCCCCCTCGTAGCTCGAGATGAGGGATCCTTTCCCTGCTTTCAACGGGAAAGTATTCCCGTCATTCCCGTCGCATCTCAAGAGGAGGCACTCTCAACAGGAAAGGCGAGAGGAACTCCATGGTCGTACCACCATTCCAAGAGTCCCCCAGATGTCTCAGTCCATTCCAGAGGAAACTCTTTGCCCTGCACTGGCTCATCTTTCATGCCGAGGATCGACTCACACCACGGTGGCACGTGGGACAGCCCTGAGGGAAAGCCTCGAGGGAAAGCCTCGAGGGAAAACCACAGATCCTTTGATCCACGCGAAGGGAAGCGTGACATTGCTGCTACAGCCTGGAAGGAAAGCGCACGTGCATGCCCCCACTCGAGACGAGGCCTGACTTCCCTGGGGAGACTCCAGAAGTACCCAAAGATCCATGTCAGCCCCTGAGAGGAATCCTCGGTTCCGGCCCTGACTCTACACAAGGTTTTTGGCCCCGGTATCGACGGGAGAGGAATCCCGAGAGGCCCCCTAGCACCTCGCATGGGGACTGGCCTCTACTGAGGCCACCAGGGCGGGTCCCTGAGGTCCCCGTCGTAACTCGAGAACACCTGCCCCAACTCGAGAAAATCCAGGAAGTTCTCCCTTCCAGGCGAGATGAGGCCTATTTCTGATGAGGCGTCTGGAGACTAATGACACCTAACCTCTGGAACTTCGAAAGGGTCTTTCACACCCTTGCTGCAACTCAAGAAGTTCACCGCCATACCCGTCTCCACTCGAGAGGACGCACGATGGTCCCGCCCACATCCAGAGGAGCCCCGTTTCCCCCTCGTAGCTCGAGATGAGGGATCCTTTGCCTGCTTTCAACGGGAAAGAATTCCCGGAGTTCCCGTCGCATCTCAAGAGGAGGCACTCTCAACAGGAAAGGCGAGAGGAACTCCATGGTCGTACCACCATTCCAAGAGTCCCCCAGATGTCTCAGTCCATTCCAGAGGAACCTCTTTGCCCTGCACTGGCTCATCTTTCACGCCGAGGATCGACTCACACCACGGTGGCACGTGGGACAGCCCTGTGGGAAAGCCTCGAGGGAAAACCACAGATCCTTTGATCCACGCGACGGGAAGCGTGACATTGCTGCTACAGCATGGAAAGAACGCACGTGCATGCCCCCACTCGAGACGAGGCCTGACTCCCCTGCGGAGACTCCAGAAGTACCCAAAGATCCATGTCAGCCCCTGAGAGGAATCCTCGTTTCCGGCCCTGACTCCACACAAGGTTTTTGGCCCCGGTATCGACGGGAGAGGAATCCCGAGAGGCCCCCTAGCAACTCGCATGTGGACTGGCCTCTCCTGAGGCCACCAGGGCGGGTCCCTGAGGTCCCCGTCGTAACTCGAGAACACCTGCCGCATCTCGAGAAAATCCAGGAAGTTCTCCCTTCCAGGCGAGATGAGGCCTATTTCCGATGAGGCGTCTGGAGACTAATGACACCTAACCTCTGGAACTTCGAAAGGGTCTTTCACACCCTTGCTGCAACTCAAGAAGTTCACCGCCATACCCGTCTCCACTCGAGAGGAAGCACGATGGTCCCGCCCACATCCAGAGGAGCCCCGTTTCCCCCTCGTAGCTCGAGATAAGGGATCCTTTGCCTGCTTTCAACGGGAAAGAATTCCCGGCGTTCCCGTCGCATCTCAAGAGGAGGCACTCTCAACAGGAAAGGCGAGAGGAACTCCATGGTCGTACCACCATTCCAAGAGTCCCCCAGATGTCTCAGTCCATTCCAGAGGAAACTCTTTGCCCTGCACTGGCTCATCTTTCACGCCGAGGATCCACACACACCACGGTGGCACGTGGGACAGCCCTGTGGGAAAGCCTCGAGGGAAAGCTTCGAGGGAAAACCACAGATCCTATGATCCACGCTTCGGGAAGCGTGACATTGCTGCTACAGCCTGGAAGGAAAGCGCACGTGCATGCCCCCACTCGAGACGAGGCCTGACTCCCCTGCGGAGACTCCAGAAGTACCCAAAGATCCATGTCAGCCCCTGAGAGGAATCCTCGTTTCCGGCCCTGACTCCACACAAGGTTTTTGGCCCCGGTATCGACGGGAGAGGAATCCCGAGAGGCCCCCTAGCAACTCGCATGTGGACTGGCCTCTCCTGAGGCCACCAGGGCGGGTCCCTGAGGTCCCCGTCGTAACTCGAGAACACCTGCCGCATCTCGAGAAAATCCAGGAAGTTCTCCCTTCCAGGCGAGATGAGGCCTATTTCCGATGAGGCGTCTTGAGACTAATGACACCTAACCTCTGGAACTTCGAAAGGGTCTTTCACACCCTTGCTGCAACTCAAGAAGTTCACCGCCATACCCGTCTCCACTCGAGAGGAAGCACGATGGTCCCGCCCACATCCAGAGGAGCCCCGTTTCCCCCTCGTAGCTCGAGATAAGGGATCCTTTGCCTGCTTTCAACGGGAAAGAATTCCCGGCGTTCCCGTCGCATCTCAAGAGGAGGCACTCTCAACAGGAAAGGCGAGAGGAACTCCATGGTCGTACCACCATTCCAAGAGTCCCCCAGATGTCTCAGTCCATTCCAGAGGAAACTCTTTGCCCTGCACTGGCTCATCTTTCACGCCGAGGATCCACACACACCACGGTGGCACGTGGGACAGCCCTGTGGGAAAGCCTCGAGGGAAAGCTTCGAGGGAAAACCACAGATCCTATAATCCACGCTTCGGGAAGCGTGACATTGCTGCTACAGCCTGGAAGGAAAGCGCACGTGCATGCCCCCACTCGAGACGAGGCCTGACTCCCCTGGGGAGACTCCAGAAGTACCCAAAGATCCATGTCAGCCCCTGAGAGGAATCCTCGGTTCCGGCCCTGACTCCACACAAGGTTTTTGGCCCCGGTATCGACGGGAGAGGAATCCCGAGAGGCCCCCTAGCAACTCGCATGGGGACTGGCCTTTCCTGAGGCCACCAGGGCGGGTCCCTGAGGTCCCCGTCGTAACTCGAGAACACCTGCCGCAACTCGAGAAAATCCAGGAAGTTCTCCCTTCCAGGCGAGATGAGGCCTATTTCCGATGAGGCGTCTGGAGACTAATGACACCTAACCTCTGGAACTTCGAAAGGGTCTTTCACACCCTTGCTGCAACTCAAGAAGTTCACCGCCATACCCGTCTCCACTCGAGAGGAAGCACGATGGTCCCGCCCACATCCAGAGGAGCCCCGTTTCCCCCTCGTAGCTCGAGATGAGGGATCCTTTCCCTGCTTTCAACGGGAAAGTATTCCCGTCATTCCCGTCGCATCTCAAGAGGAGGCACTCTCAACAGGAAAGGCGAGAGGAACTCCATGGTCGTACCACCATTCCAAGAGTCCCCCAGATGTCTCAGTCCATTCCAGAGGAAACTCTTTGCCCTGCACTGGCTCATCTTTCATGCCGAGGATCGACTCACACCACGGTGGCACGTGGGACAGCCCTGAGGGAAAGCCTCGAGGGAAAGCCTCGAGGGAAAACCACAGATCCTTTGATCCACGCGAAGGGAAGCGTGACATTGCTGCTACAACATGGAAGGAAAGCGCACGTGCATGCCCCCACTCGAGACGAGGCCTGACTCCCCTGGGGAGACTCCAGAAGTACCCAAAGATCCATGTCAGCCCCTGAGAGGAATCCTCGGTTCCGGCCCTGACTCCACACAAGGTTTTTGGCCCCGGTATCGACGGGAGAGGAATCCCGAGAGGCCCCCTAGCAACTCGCATGGGGACTGGCCTCTACTGAGGCCACCAGGGTGGGTCCCTGAGGTCCCCGTCGTAACTCGAGAACACCTGCCCCAACTCGAGAAAATCCAGGAAGTTCTCCCTTCCAGGCGAGATGAGGCCTATTTCCGATGAGGCGTCTGGAGACTAATGACACCTAACCTCTGGAACTTCGAAAGAGTCTTTCACACCCTTGCTGCAACTCAAGAAGTTCACCGCCATACCCGTCTCCACTCGAGAGGAAGCACGATGGTCCCGCCCACATCCAGAGGAGCCCCGTTTCCCCCTCGTAGCTCGAGATGAGGGATCCTTGGCCTGCTTTCAACGGGAAAGAATTCCCGGCGTTCCCGTCGCATCTCAAGAGGAGGCACTCTCAACAGGAAAGGCGAGAGGAACTCCATGGTCGTACCACCATTCCAAGAGTCCCCCAGATGTCTCAGTCCATTCCAGAGGAACCTCTTTGCCCTGCACTGGCTCATCTTTCACGCCGAGGATCGACTCACACCACGGTGGCACGTGGGACAGCCCTGTGGGAAAGCCTCGAGGGAAAGCCTCGAGGGAAAACCACAGATCCTTTGATCCACGCGACGGGAAGCGTGACATTGCTGCTACAGCCTGGAAGGAAAGCGCACGTGCATGCCCCCACTGGAGACGAGGCCTGACTCCACTGGGGAGTCTCCAGACGTACCCAAAGATCCATGTCAGCCCATGAGAGGAATCCTCGGTTACGGCCCTGACTCCACACAAGGTTGTTGGCCCCGGTATCGACGGGAGAGGAATCCCGAGAGGCCCCCTAGCAACTCGCATAGGGACTGGCCTCTCCTGAGGCCACCAGGGCGGGTCCCTGAGGTCCCCGTCGTAACTCGAGAACACCTGCCGCAACTCGAGAAAATCCAGGAAGTTCTCCCTTCCAGGCGAGATGAGGCCTATTTCCGATGAGGCCTCTGGAGACTAATGACACCTAACCTCTGGAACTTCGAAAGGGTCTTTCACACCCTTGCTGCAACTCAAGAAGTTCACCGCCATACCCGTCTCCACTCGAGATGAAGCACGATGGTCCCGCCCACATCCAGAGGAGCCCCGTTTTCCCCTCGTAGCTCGAGATGAGGGATCCTTTCCCTGGTTTCAAAGGGAAAGAGTTCCCGGCGTTCCCGTCGCATCTCAAGAGGAGGCACTCTCAACAGGAAAGGCGAGAGGAACTCCATGGTCGTACCACCATTCCAAAAGTCCCCCAGATATCTCAGTCCATTCCAGAGGAACCTCTTTGTCCTGCACTGGCTCATCTTTCACGCCGAGGATCGACTCACACCACGGTGGCACGTGGGACAGCCCTGTGGGAAAGCCTCGAGGGAAAACCACAGATCCTTTGATCCACGCGACGGGAAGCGTGACATTGCTGCTACAGCCTGGAAGGAAAGTGCACGTGCATGCCCCCACTCGAGACGAGGCCTGACTCCCCTGGGGAGACTCCAGAAGTACCCAAAGATCCATGTCAGCCCCTGAGAGGAATCCTCGGTTCCGGCCCTGACTCCATACAAGGTTTTTGGCCCCGGTATCGACGGGAGAGTAATCCCGAGAGGCCCCCTAGCAACTCGCATAGGGACTGGCCTCTCCTGAGGCCACCAGGGCCGGTTCCTGAGGTCCCCGTCATAACTCGAGAACACCTGCCGCAACTCGAGAAAATCCAGGAAGTTCTCCCTTCCAGGCGAGATGAGGCCTATTTCCTATGAGGCGTCTGGAGACTAATGACACCTAACCTCTGGAATTTCGAAAGGGTCTTTCACACCCTTGCTGCAACTCAAGAAGATCACCACCATACCTGTCTCCACTAGAGAGGAACTACGATGGTCCCGCCCACATCCAGAGGAGCCCCGTTTCCCCCTCGTAGCTCGAGATGAGGGATCCTTTTCCTGCTTTCAACGGGAAAGAATTCCCGGCGTTCCCGTCGCATCTCAAGAGGAGGCACTCTCAACAGGAAAGGCGAGAGGAACTCCATGGTCGTACCACCATTCGAAGAGTCCCCCAGATGTCTCAGTCCATTCCAGAGGAATCTCTTTGCCCTGCACTGGCTCATCTTTCACGCCGAGGATCGACTCACACCACGGTGGCACGTGGGACAGCCCTGTGGGAAAGCCTCGAGGGAAAGCCTCGAGGGAAAACCACAGATCCTTTGATCCACGCGACGGGAAGCGTGACATTGCTGCTACAGCCTGGAAGGAAAGCGCACGTGCATGCCCCCACTCGAGACGAGGCCTGACTCCCCTGGGGGGACTCCAGAAGAACCCAAAGATCCATGTCAGCCCCTGAGAGGAATCCTCGGTTCCGGCCCTGACTCCATACAAAGTTTTTGGCCCCGGTATCGACGGGAGAGGAATCCCGAGAGGCCCCCTAGCAACTCGCATGGGGACTGGCCTCTCCTGAGGCCACCAGGGCGGGTCCCTGAGGTCCCCGTCGTAACTCGAGAACACCTGCCGCATCTCGAGAAAATCCAGGAAGTTCTCCCTTCCAGGCGAGATGAGGCCTATTTCCGATGAGGCGTCTGGAGACTAATGACACCTAACCTCTGGAACTTCGAAAGGGTCTTTCACACCCTTGCTGCAACTCAAGAAGTTCACCGCCATACCCGTCTCCACTCGAGAGGAAGCACGATGGTCCCGCCCACATCCAGAGGAGCCCCGTTTCCCCCTCGTAGCTCGAGATGAGGGATCCTTTGCCTGCTTTCAACGGGAAAGAATTCCCGGCGTTCCCGTCGCATCTCAAGAGGAGGCACTCTCAACAGGAAAGGCGAGAGGAACTCCATGGTCGTACCACCATTCCAAGAGTCCCCCAGATGTCTCAGTCCATTCCAGAGGAACCTCTTTGCCCTGCACTGGCTCATCTTTCACGCCGAGGATCCACACACACCACGGTGGCACGTGGGACAGCCCTGTGGGAAAGCCTCGAGGGAAAGCCTCGAGGGAAAACCACAGATCCTATGATCCACGCTTCGGGAAGCGTGACATTGCTGCTACAGCCTGGAAGGAAAGCGCACGTGCATGCCCCCACTCGAGACGAGGCCTGACTCCCCTGGGGAGACTCCAGAAGTACCCAAAGATCCATGTCAGCCCCTGAGAGGAATCCTCGGTTCCGGCCCTGACTCCACACAAGGTTTTTGGCCCCGGTATCGACGGGAGAGGAATCCCGAGAGGCCCCCTAGCAACTCGCATGGGGACTGGCCTTTCCTGAGGCCACCAGGGCGGGTCCCTGAGGTCCCCGTCGTAACTCGAGAACAACTGCCGCAACTCGAGAAAATCCAGGAAGTTCTCCCTTCCAGGCGAGATGAGGCCTATTTCCGATGAGGCGTCTGGAGACTAATGACACCTAACCTCTGGAACTTCGAAAGGGTCTTTCACACCCTTGCTGCAACTCAAGAAGTTCACCGCCATACCCGTCTCCACTCGAGAGGAAGCACGATGGTCCCGCCCACATCCAGAGGAGCCCCGTTTCCCCCTCGTAGCTCGAGATGAGGGATCCTTTCCCTGCTTTCAACGGGAAAGAATTCCCGTCATTCCCGTCGCATCTCAAGAGGAGGCACTCTCAACAGGAAAGGCGAGGGGAACTCCATGGTCGTACCACCATTCCAAGAGTCCCCCAGATGTCTCAGTCCATTCCAGAGGAACCTCTTTGCCCTGCACTGGCTCATCTTTCACGCCGAGGATCGACTCACACCACGGTGGCACGTGGGACAGCCCTGTGGGAAAGCCTCGAGGGAAAACCACAGATCCTTTGATCCACGCGACGGGAAGCGTGACATTGCTGCTACAGCCGGGAAGGAAAGCGCACGTGCATGCCCCCACTCGAGAAGAGTCCTAACTCCCCTGGGGAGACTCCAGAAGTACCCAAAGATCCATGTCAGCCCCTGAGAGGAATCCTCGGTTCCGGCCCTGACTCCACACAAGGTTTTTGGCCCCGGTATCGACGGGAGAGGAATCCCGAGAGGCCCCCTAGCACATCGCATGGGGACTGGCCTCTCCTGAGGCCACCAGGGCGGGTCCCTGAGGTCCCCGTCGTAACTCGAGAACACCTGCCGCAACTCGAGAAAATCCAGGAAGTTCTCCCTTCCAGGCGAGATGAGGCCTATTTCCGATGAGGCGTCTGGAGACTAATGACACCTAACCTCTGGAACTTCGAAAGGGTCTTTCACACCCTTGCTGCAACTCAAGAAGTTCACCGCCATACCCGTGTCCACTCGAGAGGAAGCACGATGGTCCCGCCCACATCCAGAGGAGACCCGTTTCCCCCTCGTAGCTCGAGATGAGGGATCCTTTCCCTGCTTTCAACGGGAAAGAATTCCCGGCATTCCCGTCGCATCTCAAGAGGAGGCACTCTCAACAGGAAAGGCGAGAGGAACTCCATGGTCGTACCACCATTCCAAGAGTCCCCCAGATGTCTCAGTCCATTCCAGAGGAACCTCTTTGCCCTGCACTGGCTCATCTTTCACGCCGAGGATCGACTCACACCACGGTGGCACGTGGGACAGCCCTGTGGGAAAGTCTCGAGGGAAAACCACAGATCCTTTGATACACGCCACGGGAAGCGTGACATTGCTGCTACAGCCTGGAAGGAAAGCGCACGTGCATGCCCCCACTCGAGTCGAGGCCTAACTCCGCTGGGGAGACTCCAGAAGTACCCAAAGATCCATGTCAGCCCCTGAGAGGAATCCTCGGTTCCGGCCCTGACTCCACACAAGCTTTTTGGCCCCGGTATCGAAGGGAGAGGAATCCCGAGAGGCCCCCTAGCCCCTCGCATGGGGACTGGCCTCTCCTGAGGCCACCAGGGCGGGTCCCTGAGGTCCCCGTCTTAACACGAGAACACCTGCCGCAACTCGAGAAAATCCAGGAAGTTCTCCCTTCCAGGCGAGATGAGGCCTATTTCCGATGAGGCGTCTGGAGACTAATGACACCTAACCTTTGGAATTTCGAAAGGGTCTTTCACACCCTTGCTGCAACTCAAGAAGTTCACCGCCATACCCGTCTCCACTCGAGAGGAAGCACGATGGTCCCGCCTACATCCAGAGGAGCCCCGTTTCCCTCTCGGAGCTCGAGATGAGGGATCCTTTCCTGCTTTCAACGGGAAGGAATTCCCGGCGTTCCTGACGCATCTCAAGAGGAGGCACTCTCAACAGGAAAGGCGAGAGGAACTCCATGGTCGTACCACCATTCCAAGAGTCCCCCAGATGTCTCAGTCCATTCCAGAGGAACCTCTTTGCCCTGCACTGGCTCATCTTTCACGCCGAGGATCGACTCACACCACGGAGGCACGTGGGACAGCCCTGTGGGAAAGCCTCGAGGGAAAGCCTCGAGGGAAAACCACAGATCCTTTGATGCACGCGACGGGAAGCGTGACATTGCTGCTACAGCCTGGAAGGAAAGCGCACGTGCATGACCCCACTCGAGACGAGGCCTGTCTCCCCTGGCGAGACTCCAGAAGTACCCAAAGATCCATATAAGTCCCTGAGAGGAATCCTCGGTTCCGACCCTGACTCCACACAAGGTTTTTGGCCTCGGTATCGACGGGAGAGGAATCCCGAGAGGCCCCGTAGCACCTCGCATGGGGACTGGCCTCTCCTGAGGCCACCAGGGCGGGTCCCTGAGGTCCCCGTCGTAACTCGAGAACACCTGCCGCAACTCGAGAAAATCCAGGAAGTTCTCCCTTGCAGGCGAGATGAGGCCTATTTCCGATGAGTCGTCTGGAGACTAATGACACCTAACCTCTGGAACTTCGAAAGGGTCTTTCACACCCTTGCTGCAACTCAAGAAGTTCACCGCCATACCCGTCTCCACTCGAGAGGAAGCACGATGGTCCCGCCCACATCCAGAGGAGCCCAGTTTCCCCCTCGTAGCTCGAGATGAGGGATCCTTTCCCTGCTTTCAATGGGAAAGAGTTCCCGGCGTTCCCGTCGCATCTCAAGAGGAGGCACTCTCAACAGGAAAGGCGAGAGGAACTCCATGGTCGTACCACCATTCCTAGAGTCCCCCAGATGTCTCAGTCCATTCCAGAGGAACCTCTTTGCCCTGCACTGGCTCATCTTTCACGCCGAGGATCGACTCACACCACGGAGGCACGTGGGACAGCCCTGTGGGAAAGCCTCGAGGGAAAGCCTCGAGGGAAAACCACAGATCCTTTGATCCACGCGACGGGAAGCGTGACATTGCTGCTACAGCCTGGAAGGAAAGCGCACGTGCATGCCCCCACTCGAGACGAGGCCTGTCTCCCCTGGCGAGACTCCAGAAGTACCCAAAGATCCATGTCAGCCCCTGAGAGGAATCCTCGGTTCCGGCCCTGACTCCACACAAGGTTTTTGGCCCCGGTATCGACGGGAGAGGAATCCCGAGAGGCCCCCTAGCAACTCGCATGGGGACTGGCCTCTCCTGAGGCCACCAGGGCGGGTCCCTGAGGTCCCCGTCGTAACTCGAGAACACCTGCCGCAACTCGAGAAAATCCAGGAAGTTCTCCCTTCCAGGCGAGATGAGGCCTATTTCCGATGAGGCGTCTGGAGACTAATGACACCTAACCTCTGGAACTTCGAAAGAGTCTTTCACACCCTTGCTGCAACTCAAGAAGTTCACCGCCATACCCGTCTCCACTCGAGAGGAAGCACGATGGTCCCGCCCACATCCAGAGGAGCCCCGTTTCCCCCTCGTAGCTCGAGATGAGGGATCCTTTGCCTGCTTTCAACGGGAAAGAATTCCCGGCGTTCCCGTCGCATCTCAAGAGGAGGCACTCTCAACAGGAAAGGCGAGAGGAACTCCATGGTCGTACCACCATTCCAAGAGTCCCCCAGATGTCTCAGTCCATTCCAGAGGAACCTCTTTGCCCTGCACTGGCTCATCTTTCACGCCGAGGATCGACTCACACCACGGTGGCACGTGGGACAGCCCTGTGGGAAAGCCTCGAGGGAAAGCCTCGAGGGAAAACCACAGATCCTTTGATCCACGCGACGGGAAGCGTGACATTGCTGCTACAGCCTGGAAGGAAAGCGGACGTGCATGCCCCCACTCGAGACGAGGCCTGACTCCACTGGGGAGTCTCCAGACGTACCCAAAGATCCATGTCAGCCCATGAGAGGAATCCTCGGTTACGGCCCTGACTCCACACAAGGTTGTTGGCCCCGGTATCGACGGGAGAGGAATCCCGAGAGGCCCGCTAGCAACTCGCATAGGGACTGGCCTCTCCTGAGGCCACCAGGGCGGGTCCCTGAGGTCCCCGTCGTAACTAGAGAACACCTGCCACAACTCGAGAAAATCCAGGAAGTTCTCCCTTCCAGGCGAGATGAGGCCTATTTCTGATGAGGCGTCTGGAGACTAATGACACCTAACCTCTGGAACTTCGAAAGGGTCTTTCACACCCTTGCTGCAACTCAAGAAGTTCACCTCCATACCCGTCTCCACTCGAGATGAAGCACGATGGTCCCGCCCACATCCAGAGGAGCCCCGTTTTCCCCTCGTAGCTCGAGATGAGGGATCCTTTCCCTGGTTTCAAAGGGAAAGAGTTCCCGGCGTTCCCGTCGCATCTCAAGAGGAGGCACTCTCAACAGGAAAGGCGAGAGGAACTCCATGGTCGTACCACCATTCCAAGAGTCCCCCAGATATCTCAGTCCATTCCAGAGGAACCTCTTTGTCCTGCACTGGCTCATCTTTCACGCCGAGGATCGACTCACACCACGGTGGCACGTGGGACAGCCCTGTGGGAAAGCCTCGAGGGAAAACCACAGATCCTTTGATCCACGCGACGGGAAGCCTGACATTGCTGCTACAGCCTGGAAGGAAAGTGCACGTGCATGCCCCCACTCGAGACGAGGCCTGACTCCCCTGGGGAGACTCCAGAAGTACCCAAAGATCCATGTCAGCCCCTGAGAGGAATCCTCGGTTCCGGCCCTGACTCCATACAAGGTTTTTGGCCCCGGTATCGACGGGAGAGGAATCCCGAGAGGCCCCCTAGCAACTCGCATAGGGACTGGCCTCTCCTGAGGCCACCAGGGCGGGTTCCTGAGGTCCCCGTCGTAACTCGAGAACACCTGCCGCAACTCGAGAAAATCCAGGAAGTTCTCCCTTCCTGGCGAGATGAGGCCTATTTCCTATGTGGCGTCTGGAGACTAATGACACCTAACCTCTGGAACTTCGAAAGGGTCTTTCACACCCTTGCTGCAACTCAAGAAGTTCACCACCATACCCGTCTCCACTAGAGAGGAAGCACGATGGTCCCGCCCACATCCAGAGGAGCCCCGTTTCCCCCTCGTAGCTCGAGATAAGGGATCCTTTTCCTGCTTTCAACCGGAAAGAATTCCCGGCGTTCCCGTCGCATCTCAAGAGGAGGCACTCTCAACAGGAAAGGCGAGAGGAACTCCATGGTCGTACCACCATTCCAAGAGTCCTCCAGATGTCTCAGTCCATTCCAGAGGAACCTCTTTGCCCTGCACTGGCTCATCTTTCACGCCGAGGATCGACTCACACCACGGTGGCACGTGGGACAGCCCTGTGGGAAAGCCTCGAGGGAAAACCACAGATCCTTTGATACACGCCACGGGAAGCGTGACATTGCTGCTACAGCCGGGAAAGAAAGCGCACGTGCATGCCCCCACTCGAGAAGAGGCCTAACTCCCCTGGGGAGACTCCAGAAGTACCCAAAGATCCATGTCAGCCCCTGAGAGGAATCCTCGGTTCCTGCCCTGACTCCACACAAGGTTTTTGGCCCCGGTATCGACGGGAGAGGAATCCCGAGAGGCCCCCTAGCACCTCGCATGGGGACTGGCCTCTCCTGAGGCCACCAGGGCGGGTCCCTGAGGTCCCCGTCGTAACTCGAGAACACCTGCCGCAACTCGAGAAAATCCAGGAAGTTCTCCCTTTCAGGCGAGATGAGGCCTATTTCCGATGAGGCGTCTGGAGACTAATGACACCTAACCTCTGGAACTTCGAAAGGGTCTTTCACACCCTTGCTGCAACTCAAGAAGTTCACCGCCATACCGGTCTCCACTCGAGAGGAAGCACGATGGTCCCGCCCACATCCAGAGGAGCCCCGTTTCCCCCTCGTATCTCGAGATGAGGGAACCTTTCCCTGCTTTAGACGGGAAATAATTCCCGGCGTTCCCGTCGCATCTCAAGAGGAGGCACTCTCAACAGGAAAGGCGAGAGGAACTCCATGGTCGTACCACCATTCAAGGAGTCCCGAAGATGTCTCAGTCCATTCCAGAGGAACCTCTTTGCCCTGCACTGGCTCATCTTTCACGCCGAGGATCGACTCATACCACGGTGGCACGTGGGACAGCCCTGTGGGAAAGCCTCGAGGGAAAGCCTCGAGGGAAAACCACAGATCCTTTGATCCACGCGACAGGAAGCGTGACATTGCTGCTACAGCCTGGAAGGAAAGCGCACGTGCATGCCCCCACTCGAGACGAGGCCTGACTCCCCTGGGGAGACTCCAGAAGTACCCAAAGATCCATGTCAGCCCCTGAGAGGAATCCTCGGTTCCGGCCCTGACTCCACACAAGCTTTTTGGCCCCGGTATCGACGGGAGTGGAATCCAGAGAGGCCCCCTAGCACCTCGCATGGGGACTGGCCTCTCCTGAGGCCACCAGGGCGGGTCCCTGAGTTCCCCGTCGTAACTCGAGAACACCTGCCGCAACTCGAGAAAATCCAGGAAGTTCTCCCTTCCAGGCGAGATGAGGCCTATTTCCGATGAGGCGTCTGGAGACTAATGACACCTAACCTCTGGAACTTCGAAAGGGTCTTTCACACCCTTGCTGCAACTCAAGAAGTTCACCGCCATACCCGTGTCCACTCGAGAGGAAGCACGATGGTCCCGCCCACATCCAGAGGAGCCCCGTATCACCCTCGTAGCTCGAGATGAGGGATCCTTTCCCTGCTTTCAACGGGAAAGAATTCCCGGCGTTCCCGTCGCATCTCAAGAGGAGGCACTCTCAACAGGAAAGGCGAGAGGAACTCCATGGTCGTACCACCATTCCTAGAGTCCCCCAGATGTCTCAGTCCATTCCAGAGGAACCTCTTTGCCCTGCACTGGCTCATCTTTCACGCCGAGGATCGACTCACACCACGGAGGCACGTGGGACAGCCCTGTGGGAAAGCCTCGAGGGAAAGCCTCGAGGGAAAACCACAGATCCTTTGATCCACGCGACGGGAAGCGTGACATTGCTGCTACAGCCTGGAAGGAAAGCGCACGTGCATGCCCCCACTCGAGACGAGGCCTGTCTCCCCTGGCGAGACTCCAGAAGTACCCAAAGATCCATATAAGCCCCTGAGAGGAATCCTCGGTTCTGACCCTGACTCCACACAAGGTTTTTGGCCTTGGTATCGATGGGAGAGGAATCCCGAGAGGCCCCCTAGCACCTCGCATGGGGACTGGCCTCTCCTGAGGCCACCAGGGCGGGTCCCTGAGGTCCCCGTTGTAACTCGAGAACACCTGCCGCAACTCGAGAAAATCCAGGAAGTTCTCCCTTCCAGGCGAGATGAGGCCTATTTCCGATGAGGCGTCTGGAGACTAATGACACCTAACCTCTCAAACTTCGAAAGGGTCTTTCACACCCTTGCTGCAACTCAAGAAGTTCACCGCCATACCCGTCTCCACTCGAGAGGAAGCACGATGGTCCCGCCCACATCCAGAGGAGCCCCGTTTCCCCTTCTTAGCTCGAGATGAGGGATCCTTTCCCTGCTTTCAACGGGAAAGAATTCCCGGTGTTCCCGTCGTATCTCAAGAGGAGGCACTCTCAACAGGAAAGGCGAGAGGAACTCCATGGTCGTACCACCATTCCAAGAGTCCCCCAGATGTCTCAGTCCATTCCAGAGGAACCTCTTTGCCCTGCACTGGCTAATCTTTCACGCCGAGGATCGACTCACACCACGGTGGCACGTGGGACAGCCCTGTGGGAAAGCCTCGAGGGAAAGCCTCGAGGGAATACCACAGATCCTTTGATCCACGCGACGGGAAGCGTGACATTGCTGCTACAGCCTGGAAGGAAAGCGCACGTGCATGCCCCCACTCGAGTCGAGGCCTGACTCCCCTGGGGAGACTCCAGAAGTACCCAAAGATCCATGTCAGCCCCTGAGAGGAATCCTCGGTTCCGGCCTTGACTCCACACAAGCTTTTTGGCCCCGGTATCGACGGGAGAGGAATCCCGAGAGGCCCCCTAGCACCTCGCATGGGGACTGGCCTCTCCTGAGGCCACCAGGGCGGGTCCCTGAGGTCCCCGTCTTAACTCGAGAACACCTGCCGCAACTCGAGAAAATCCAGGAAGTTCTCCCTTCCAGGCTAGATGAGGCCTATTTCCGATGAGGCGTCTGGAGACTAATGACACCTAACCTTTGGAATTTCGAAAGGGTCTTTCAAACCCTTGCTGCAACTCAAGAAGTTCACCGCCATACCCGTCTCCACTCGAGAGGAAGCACGATGGTCCCGCCCACATCCAGAGTAGCCCCGTTTCCCTCTCGGAGCTCGCGATGAGGGATCCTTTCCTGCTTTCAACGGGAAGGAATTCCCGGCGTTCCCGTCGCATCTCAAGAGGAGGCACTCTCAACAGGAAAGGCGAGAGGAACTCCATGGTCGTACCACCATTCCTAGAGTCCCCCAGATGTCTCAGTCCATTCCAAAGGAACCTCTTTGCCCTGCACTGGCTCATCTTTCACGCCGAGGATCGACTCACACCACGGAGGCACGTGGGACAGCCCTGTGGGAAAGCCTCGAGGGAAAGCCTCGAGGGAAAACCACAGATCCTTTGATCCACGCGACGGGAAGCGTGACATTGCTGC